>NC_042985.1:22166142-22446142 GCF_901001165.1 Salmo trutta
TATATGGCGAGCATCACTGTCCAAATTCACATGGAGACCACTGTACAGTATACTAGCAGCAAGTGATAATACATAGTGGTCATTCTAATTAAAGACACTATGGAAAGAAGTTTAGTTGCTAATTGTTATTAGATGCGTATGTACTGTACATGCAGATGAACTACACATTAGTGGCTAATATGTGTACCAACATATAAAATGTTACAATCAAAAATATGACTCTATGTTTAAATCACAAGATGGTATCAATATCCTTAATGAGAACTTGTTCTCAACTAGCCTACCTGGTTAAATAAAGGTGAAAAAATAACTAAATAAATAGTCTTGTCAAAGACTATTAATCTTTCTAACCCTTGTGTGAAACGAATGAAAAGCTCAGTGACAATTGCATTTTCTAATCTCAAGTCAAGTGATGCTTTGCAAATGGAACACAGCTTTCAACAATACATTCTATTAATTCACAGTTTTAATGGGCGTATTTTGAAGCCAAAAAGGGGTTTTCATGCCAAAACACTCTTTTTGAACCTTAGTTCTGGGTCGTTCCATTTGATTTCAATCCATTTTTGACCGCACCCCTTTTGATTTGAACAAAACTTTCCATACTTATTTGCTGTGGTAGAAGCTGTCAGAAACATTTATGAGATAGAGGATTTCAAAGTTTACCCATTTTGCATACCCCACCCTACCATGAGACATCCATGTCTTCAGCACTGAAAAAGATAA
This sequence comes from Salmo trutta, assembly GCF_901001165.1. Classification (NCBI taxonomy): domain Eukaryota; kingdom Metazoa; phylum Chordata; class Actinopteri; order Salmoniformes; family Salmonidae; genus Salmo; species Salmo trutta. Next base: position 22,166,866 of record NC_042985.1, read on the forward strand.
ACGGTTGAGTTTGATATCATTTAAAACCTTACAAACAGGGTTGTAAAACAATTTGATAAAATCTTGAAAATATATTTTTAAATAAAACTAGATTTTTATTTTTATCCACAAAGAAGGCTTCCGGTCCACACACTGTCAGAAATCAACTTAAATAGGAATGGCTATTCTATTATCTATATTTCTATGATTTCAATAGGTTTTGTGTGGAAGATTGACAGCATCATTTAAAACAACTGATATTCCCATTCATTTCAACATTCTGTGATATGTGGAACTTCAACCATCTTTGTGCTGTCCTTTAAAAGTTAAAATGTGGATTTTATCAGCCAAAACATTACACACAACCTGTATTCAAGAGCGTGCAGTGTCTAAACCGATGTCGAGCACAACACAAAAACCTCAGATGATGTAAAATAGGGTTTAAGCTACAAAATATGCAAAACAATATTTTTTGAATCAGTTCATGCATTTTGGGATAATTGATGTTAAAGGTAAAAATTTTTTTTTTTTTATAAAAACACAAAAATTCTTCAAGATATTATAATTTTTTGTTGTTGTTGACTACCCTGTTTGCAAGCTTTTAAATTATATCAAACTCATGCCGTTTGTCTTTTCCAGTGACAAAGACATGGATGCGAAATGGGTAAACTGTGAGCACCTATATCTCCTAAATGTTTTGGCATTCAGGTCCAAAAAGTTTGTTTCTGACTATTTTATTTAACCTTTATTTAACTAGGCAAGTCAGTTAAGAACACATTCTTATTTACAATAACAGCCTACCTAGGAACAGTGGGTTGACTGCCTTGTTCAGGGGCAGAATGACAGTTTTTTACCTTGTCAGCTCGGGGATTCAATCCAGCAAACTTTCAGGTTACTGGCCCAACGCTTTAACCACTAGGCTACCTGCCGACTACTTCTATGATGGGCAAAAATGTCTAGAAAGTTTTGTTCAAGTTAAAAGGTGTGCAGTCAAAAAGTTAATGAAATCAAATGGAACGACCCTTCTACAAGAATATTGACATAAGGACATGAGATGGTGGAGTTACATTACACAACACCACATAACCACATTGTGCATTGCAACAATACTAATGGCATTTTGAAAATGTTTCGTGTTTATAAAACAATTAATTAGTAAAGTAAACAAGGGTTTTCCTTCATATCAAGTCATGAGCAATATTGCCATTGTGTGTAAAAACTCTTTGTGACATGAGAAACAATAAGACATTTCAGCCTCAGTGTAAGGACAATAGATTGAATCAGTAATCACTCTTATCATAGGAACACACCTGCATCGTGTTATGTTGGTCTATTAAATGAGTCATAAGAGATAAACAAATTAACACAAACACTTTATGACCTGTTTTGGTGTTTTATTTAGTCCATATATATAATTAATAAATACAATGAGTCTAATAGATTAACTAATGCAACTTGTTTATTACATGTTTTTCTGTGCAATGAGAAAATGGGGTTTAAACCTCTCATATTGGTATGAGATGGCCATAAAATGCTTGGAACGGAGCCAGCCCTTCTGCCACACCTTCACGTCCAGAAGAACCAAGGACCTTCCCTTCACTGAGGTGGTATAAAGCCAAGAACCAACAAGTACCTTTCTCATACCACCTGTGTTCACTACCCAGAGGATGACCATGGGGACAACACAGACACCCACATGGGTGTTAATATGGATGGCTCTGGCGATTGGTTTAACTGCCTCTCAAAGTGGTAGGTAGAATCCATGATTTTGTTTTACATGAAACCTTGTACTTTAGTGTTGACAGGGCTAAAATGTATGTTACTGTATGTCATAGCACTCTCACAATAGCTCCAATGTTTATCTAATTGGACAGCCTAACAATGAGGGAATATTTGACAATGCTAAGTCCTGCTTTTATGTGCTTTTAAGCACGAGTTATGATTGATGAATAGGTAAATGTAGGATTGGCAAGAGAACTACAAAACAGAGCCTGAAATACACAGGATTCCACAATGATTTACAGTAAAACTTCATGCAACTTATTAACATACACTTTGATTTCAGAGGATACATCAAAGGCCACAGTTAACATCATCCCCTCAATGTCAAGGATGCCTGAGATTGCAGGTAAGCTTCATAATACATGTGCTATACAGATGTGTGAGCCCTGAGGATGATGACAATGATTAACACTGCAGCCTTACATATCCACAGACAAAGGACAATAACCATGATGGAGACAGTCATAGCAAGTTGTGCAACAGGTTTTGTGGATTAGCTGTTTTTGAGAAGCATGAAGTAGCCTAAATAATTCAGTTCCTAAACATGATCGAGTTTGGATGTACTTTGAAAATTCTTGGTTTTTAGTTGATCAAATATTGAATTTGGCGTTTACTAATATAGCCCATAGAAACGCCTTGAATAACACATTCATAAATGCCAAAAAAAATGTATCCTAAGGAATAAGGTTTTGAAATGTCTGGAGATATAAGAAAGCTCAGGAAATATTTGTTTTTTTTACACATATTTAACCCCTTTTTTTGTTGGCACAAAACCACCGCCATGCTTCCATTCAGTGACACTTGTGGGGGTCGTAGACCAAACGTTTCGGACGCTACAGACAGAGGTTGGCACATCGGTGGTACTGACACCAGACCAGTCCCGTGACACCATGGAGTGGTGATATTAGTTCGTAGGCCAAATCGTTCGGACGCTAAAGAAGTTTTCGTGAGAATACCAATTTTCAGGATGTCCCCTGGTGTGACAAACAGCTCTGTAGCTCTACCACTTTCAACTGCAGATGCGGAAGGTCGACATACTGTAGGTGGATATGGTGGATTGAGATGCAACCCATGCAAAAAAACAGATATCTTTAGCTTAAACTGACAGATTTTGATGAGGATGTTTTCATGATGTTAATTAGATTGACACACGGGTGCGTCAGTAGACTCTTATGGTGAGTGAGTGAGGCAGTCAACCAATGGACTACTAGTTAAAAGCAAGATCTTACAAGGGGAACAAATTTGAAATAATTCTGTTCCTCGTTGTCTACTCATTTCTTTCTCTGTATCTAAAGATAAAACCTGCTGAATTGTATGCTATCATAGCTGAATTGGTTATCCGTTTCCTCAGGAGTGAGTCCTATACATAATGGCCAAGTCTGCAGTACGTGGGGTAACTACCACTTCAAGACCTTTGACGGAGACATCTTTCAGCTCCCCTCCACCTGCAACTATGTTGTGACCTCACTGTGCCATAGCAGTTATGAGGATTTCAACATCCAGATGAGGCGGCAGTTGGTGGACCACCAGCCCACCATTAGCAAGATCACCATGAAGCTGGATGGCGCAGTGGTGGAGCTATCCAAGGGTTCCGTTGTTGTTAATGGGAAGAAGTAAGTTCCTCAAGAATTTCTCATGTAGCAGTATTTCTCAATCAGTGCTAAAGTAGTTGGATGTCATATTGTTGTCCCAGTCGCTTTGACTTAAAAGATTAGACGCAACCTTATACTGTGTAATTATGCTCCGGCACATATTTACAGTGATTGAGATGAGATTGCTGTTTTTATACTACCAATGAAAATGTCTTAAAATGAAGTCAATTGATTGGTTGGTCTGACTAAGTTCTAGTTGAATCTAGTGCTTTGTCTTCCTCTTCCTCCAGTGCCACCTTACCATTCAGCCAGTCTGGTATTCTCATTGAAGAGACTCCCTCCTACATCAAGATCAAAGCAAAACTGGGATTGGTAGCCATCTGGAACCAGGAGGATTCCTTCTTGGTAGTACAACAATTATTCATTTATGAATATTTCTGTTGTGGAGTTAGGTTTCTGCAGTGTGGTCAATGTCTGCATTTGAAGGCCTGTGCTGTGGTGGGCACTTGGAATGAATGTAGGCACTTGGAATGACTATAGGTAGTACTAATCTAAAGTTATTTTAAGGAATAGGTTGTCACTGCGGTTAAATGTTCGTTTTGTTACAGTCATTTCCCGTATTTGTCGAGTGTTATGCGGTTATGGAGGTAAAATGTCGCCCTAAAATGTCTAATGGTCTTATATTTCAGGTGGAGATGGACATCAAATTCAGAAATAAGACCTGTGGTCTATGTGGAGATTTTAATGGAGTTCAACAATTTGATGAGTTCTATAGCCATGGTACATTTTCACTGACATTATCAACACGTCAACCCTAGCCTATTATTTGGAATACAGTTGACATTCAACAATAATTTGATTTATTTTTATGCCAAAGGTATGAAATTGTCCCCTGTCGACTTCGGAAACTTCTGGAAATTGGATGGTCCAACTGAAAGCTGTACTGAAAATACACTGCCTTCGAATCATAAATGCCCCAATTTGGTAGGTTAAACTTTAGTGCTTATGATAAGAATAGGGATATTGGCTACGCTGCTGTGTACTTAACAACATTTAAAGTGGGGCCTGAAATTACTGACTCCCTTGATAAAGATGAGCAAAAATGACTATACTGTATACTGCTACAGTATATATGCTCCATTTCTTTCAAAAATATATTATTTTATACTAATACAATTGCTCTGAGAAAGAGATTTTGTTTAAAAGTCATATTTTCTTTCTCTCCAGTCAGGGGTCAAACACCCCTGTTTTCAAAACCTTTCAACACCACACCTTGAGAGAATAATAGGACTGAGCCTTTTTCTAAAATGTTTATTTGAGTTGGAGAACATATTGGGAGGGATTTTAGACCATTCCTCCATACAGAATCCTTCCAAATCCTTGATATCCTTTGTCTGTGCTTATGGACTGCCCTTCAATTCAAACCACAGATTTTCAATGGGTGTCAAGTTCAGAGACTGCAAAATAACCCGTTTTTGCAATGGCCATCTCAGTCTCTCTTTGAAACCCACTGAAAATCTGTGGTTTGAATTAAAGAGGGCAGTCCATAAGAACAGACTACGATTATCAAGGATCCTAATCAGTGGAGGCTGCTGAGGTAAAGACGGCTCGTAATAATAGCTGGAACGGAGCAAATGGAATGGCATCAAACACATGGAAAACATGTGTTTGATGTATTTGATACCGTTCCACTAACTCTGCTCTAGCCATTACCACAAGCCCGTCCTCCCCAATCAAAACCCACCAATCTCCTGTGCTCCTAATATGTTCTTCAACTCATAAAACATTTGAAAAAATGATTATTGCTGTTTTCCTCGCAAGGTGAGGTATTGAAAGATAGTGAAAACAACGATGTGAATAATTTTGACCCCTTTCTTTTGTATTACTTTTTAGACAAAGTCTCTTTCTAGAAGCAATTGTATTAATATAAAATAAAATATTTTCCCAAATTTGTTTTGCATACAATATAGTTACATTTTTGAATTATTTATTTCATACAGTCCTTTCTACTCGTCTTTATCAAGGGTGTCAATAATTTCAGACTCCACTGTATATGTCCTAATTATAACATCTCTCTGTTTTTGTTTGATAGAAACCAGTTTGTGAGCAGTTGCTCTCCGGTCCTGCCTTCAGCAGCTGTAAGGACTTGTTGGCCATCGACTCATTTGTTGAGGCCTGTGTATCTGACCTGTGCCACTGTGATAACAGCACCAACTCCTTCTGCCTGTGCAACACCATCTCAGAGTACTCCCGTCAGTGTGTTCATGCAGGCGGGAAGCCAAAACAATGGAGGACTGAACAGTTCTGCTGTAAGCATGCCATTACTCCCCATATCAAAAATCTAATCGCACATTGGTTAGTTGCAACAGTATACTAATATTTTGAAATAACCTTATCTTTGCAGATAAGACATGCCCCTTCAACATGGAGTACCAGGAGTGTGGAAGCCCCTGTGTTGACACCTGCTCCAACCCTGAGAGAGGCCAGCTGTGTGAGGAACACTGCTCAGATGGCTGCTTTTGTCCTCCAGGTAGGTAGACATATTTAAACGTTCTCTGCACATCCTCTTCTTCAAAGAGATGTGATAAAATGCATTGGAATGTAGCAGACTGCATACTGATAGAATGCAAAGCAATTGATTCCATATTGTGGACCAGACTATGTTGCGTTACAAAGGCAACTACACATTTGGTCAAAAATATTTGATCGGTTGTAATGGCCAGGTATGTTATCTGATTCATGTGGTATTTAATTTCCTGACACAAACAAGCCAGTTGATCAGAATATATTATGGAGTGTCAGAAATGATTATCTGTCTAGACAGAAAAATACTTTGAATTCAGATTTTGGAGTAAAAGAAAACACATAGTTACTGCGTTTTGCCTTTGTAGGGCAGTATGTTGGGATGGAGACATAATAAACACATGTATGCTCTCACCCAAAGGAACCGTTTTTGATGACGTCAACAAGAATGGTTGTATCGCCTTGAGTCAATGCTCCTGCCGCCACAATGGAAAAACCTACGCACCCGGAGAGTCTTATTCAAGCACTTGTAAAGATTGGTAAGAAAACCTGGCTAAGAATTTTGACTTGAGACTAAAAGTTATTCCCGCAGTGACAATTTGTAAGTTCCATTGAATAATTGATATGTTGCCCTTAGCTCCTGTGGTGGTGGTCAGTGGAAGTGTGTGGACAAGGACTGTCCTGGCACCTGTGCTGTGGAGGGAGGATCCCACATCAACACCTATGATGGAAAAGCCTACACCTTTCATGGGGACTGCTCTTATGTTCTGACCAAGGTCAATATGCAGTTTCCTCACCTAAGATCTGTGTGCATCAATCTCATCCATATAAGACATCTTAAAACTTGTCAACTTTTTTGTAGTTATTATGTCTGTATTACAGCTTTGTCTACAGCTTCTTTACTTTTCTTCTAACAAATCCAGGTTTATGATGAACATTGTTATCAAACTATATAGAACAGGGCTCTCCAACAATGTTCTTGGAGTGCTACGGTCCTGTAGGTTTTCACTCCAACCCTAATTTAGGGCACCTGATTCTACTAATTAGCTGGTTGATGAGCTGAATCATGTTAGTTACAACTGGGTATGGAGCAAAAACCTACAGGAGAGTAGCTCTCCAGGAACAGAGTTGGAACAATACTATTCATCTTGCATTCATACGTTTATCTATTGAGAAATCTGGGTTGTTCATGTTTACTCTGTCTCTTGTTTTACACTGAGATATTGATTTTTCCTTTTATTAAGGCAAATATTTGTAACAACTTATTCATGTTTTTTTCAGGACTGTGATGGGATGCAATTTACTGTACTGGGTGATCTGGTGCAGTGTGGGCTTTCTGACAGTGAGACTTGTCTAAAGGCTGTTACCCTGTCCCTCTCAGAAGGAGCCACTGTAAGTATTCTTTGACTGACATGCTCTCAGCCTTTGACTGCAGTAGATGTTTTTCCCCTAATATTGTTAGGTTTTAGACTTTAATGTATAATTTGAATATCATGAATAAGAATATGGATACGCAATGCCCCTCTATGCAGGTGATCAACATACAACCCAATGGAAAAGCCTTTGTAAATGGAATCTATTCTCAGCTGCCCTTTTCTGTTGGTAAGTTAGAGTTGCACAATAAACATACCGTACTATCAATGTAGTCATGACTAGGCATACATGAAACTTGTGTCCTACAGGTAAGCACATCATTGTATGGGGAATACATAATGATTATTGGGAATGTCGTGATGGCGATGTAACTTTATCATTCAACACTGACACATATATTTTAATGCTGCATCATACTCCTTCCTCTTCCCACTTTGTTCCTTATAGCTGGAGTAACTATTTTCAGAGCCTCCTCATTTTTCATCATCGTCCAGACCACCTTTGGCCTCCAGTTGGAAATCCAACTCTCACCAATCATGCAGGTCTATATTGCTGCAAGCACCGTTTGGCAACAGAGAACTTGCGGTATGTCAAATCATCCATTGACCAACCACCACAGTCCACTGAGGTGTTCATGTTCTGGGAATGATTTATTTTCCCTGTATATAAATACATGTTCACCTTACAGGTCTTTGTGGAAACTTCAACAACAACCAAGGAGATGATTTCAAGGTCCTGAGTGGAGTGACTGAGGGCACAGCCATTGGTTTTGCAAACACCTGGAAAACACGAGCCAGCTGCCCAGACATCAAGAGTAGCTTTGAAAGCCCCTGCAGTTTAAGTCTTGACAATGGTAGCTGCATGGTTTATCACCTTTCCATGTCTGTTTTAATTGTTATGGAGAATGGTGCAAGTGTTTCTTAAAGTTGGCCTAACTAATTCCTGTGGTTTTCACTATTTCAGAGAAGTATGCCCAGCACTGGTGCTCTCAGCTGGCTGATCCTAAAGGGTTGTTTGCTCCATGCCACGCAGCGATAAGCCCAGACATGTACAAAGACGTGAGACTCCATCACCATACTATTCATTTCTGAATATTTCATGAGCATAGCTAATACACAAATGTATGTATCATGTGATTACAGCTGTTATGGGGCAATTGAGAATCATTTTGCTTGCTGTTAAATATTGTTTTCTGCGCAGTGTTCGTGCACACACAATTAATTCAAACTATTGTACAGTATAATATGGATGCTGTTCTGACTGTGGTTTTCTATTCAGAACTGCATGTATGACAGCTGTAACTGTGAGAAGAGTGAGGACTGCATGTGTGCTGCCGTCTCCTCTTATGTCCATGCTTGTGCTGCCGAGGGTATCCAGCTCAGCGGCTGGAGAGACACTATCTGCAGTAAGTGACAATCACACCATAATACCTAAGAAGGTGTGTCAATTGTGGGAGAATAAGATACAAATATGATAAATATTTACATCTAACAGTAATTGTTGCCATCCCCAGACAAATACTCCACCTCGTGCCCTAGCACCATGGTCTACAGCTACAGCATAAAAAGCAGTGATCGCTCCTGCCGCTGCTACAGCGACTCTGACTTCACCTGTTCAATCACCTTCGAGTCTGTGGATGGGTGTGTCTGTTCTGAGGGAACCTACCTGGATGATGAGGGCAAGTGTGTTCCACCAGCCAGCTGCCCTTGTTATTACAAGGGCTCAGTGGTGTCCCCTGGAGAGGTCATCAGCAAGGATGGAACCATGTGGTATGGACCGAGTTATTTACTTACCGATACTCAAACTGTATATCAATGTAATTCACTACACATTTTATTTTAAAGGCATAATTTTGGGACTTTATGAACCAAGGGCCTTGGGCCTTGCTTTCCTGTAGTGAGCATAGGGACATTCAAGTACCATTAACACCATTTTATTTCAGCACCTGCAAGGAGGGCAAACTCCATTGTATTGGAGATTCACCTGATCATCCATGTAAGTTCATGTATATAAATTGTCAAAACATCTCACAATTTTTAGATATTGTACTGTGCTAGGCAACACTGAATTTGAAACAAGTCTATTCTTTTAATGGCACTCTGTCCAATCCTATATACACATGTGGTGTGTGGTAGTAGTATGGTATTGGCAACAGAACCAGGCAATGTGCATGTTGAATTATCATCTCTCCATCCTAGTACACACTTTACAGAGCATATTGATTTTGTGAAAGACACAACAGAGTCATGATACATGAATTCCCTTTATTTCCACAGCATGTGTTGCACCAATGGTTTTCTTCAACTGCTCCAATGCAAGCCCAGGAGTGAGAGGGTTAGAGTGTCAGAAGAGCTGCAATATTCTGGATATGGCCTGTGTAGGTCCCCTATTTACTTCGTCTCCAGACCGTTCCACACAGCGGATATAAACCTGTGTACAAAACATTAAGAACACCTTCCTAATATTGATATTAATACACAATCTGTCTCAATTGTCTCATGGCTTGAAAATCCTTCTTTAACCTGTCTCCTCCTCTTCATCTACACTTATTGAAGTGGATTTAACAAGTGACATCAATAAGGGATCAATGTTTTCAGCTGGATTCCCCTGGTCAGTCTATGTTATGGAAAGAGCAGGTGTTCTTATTGTTTCTACACTCAGTGTATAGTCATCTAATGCCCAAAGGATTGTGAATAAAAATCGAGTGTAAAATATAAACGTTCAGTTTTTTATATATTGGTAAAGTTAACATAGTCTCCAAGCTATTGTGCACAGCGTATATAAGCCTGGTACATCAACGATTCAATTTTGTCCTTAGTGGGAGTGATCATATAATTCTATGGGAGTTTCCTTATTGAGTATAGTATTTGTCATCATTTAATTTGAGCGAATCACACGACTGCGAGGCGTGGCTCTGTGCTTGTGGTGTGCTAGTGTATGGGGGAGGGTTATTGGGAAGGTTTTGTGGGAGATGATTGTTTGGTAGATTAAGCCGAATAAACCAATACCTATGCGCTGGGAGTTTCTCCTGGTCTCTCTGTATTGACTAATGGCTAACGAAGGCCAAGTTTGACCTTTTGGTCCACAAGACTCTTCACGCATTTGGGCTGAACTTTCTGGGAACCAGATGAACTTATAGTTAACACCATTTTTACACAACAGATTTTCAAATAAATAATTTTCATTTTACAGATCAGCACAGAGTGCATTTCAGGCTGTATGTGTCCCTCTGGACTGGTATCCGATGGAAAAGGAGGCTGCATCAAGCCAGACCTTTGTCCTTGTTCTCACAATGCAGCTACTTACCAACCAGGAGACAGAATCAAGGTCGACTGCAATACCTGGTAAGCTCATCTTGCCTCATTTGGGGTTTTAAACCAATTAAGACTTCAGTCTGATATCTATTTTTGCCACTTTCAGCACTTGTAAAGACAGAAAATGGCAGTGCACAACTAACCTGTGCCATGGAACCTGTGCCATTTATGGAGATGGACACTACATTACTTTTGACGGGAAACGATTCACTTTCGAAGGAGACTGTGAATACACTCTTACAAAGGTATGCTTGCAGGGTAACATGATAGTCTAAGTGATCAACACCAGTATTATTTGTTTTATTGGTTAAGTATTAATACATGATGACCAATAAGGGTTTGTGTTCATTATTTTAATGTATATACTGTAGGTGTTTCTGGGGAGTCTGAAAAGGAATATTTGAAACTGTTTGGACATTATCTGCTGTTGCTTTGTGAATGCTGCTGTAGCATTCCCAACGAGATGAACCTTTTCATTATTTCAATGATTGACTTACCACATGTATGGTTGGAGATAATGTACCATCCACCATAATACTGTGTTAGCTGTTGTTTCATTCATGACTGAAATGGAGTCTACCTTAAACAGGACTACTGTGGAAACAACAATGCCAATGGCAGCTTCAGAGTCATCACTGAGAACATTCCCTGTGGAACAACAGGCACCACCTGCTCCAAGGCCATCAAGCTCTTCCTGGGGGTAACTAGATTCCTGCATCCTGCCTGGAACATAACATTATTGAAGCAAAGACTACTACTATTTAGTCATACATACATATACATACATACATACATACATACATACATACATACATACATACATACATACATACATACATACATACATACATACATGCATGCATACATACATACATACATACATACATACATGCATACATACATACATACATACATACATACATACATACATACATACATACATACATACATACATACATACATACATACATACATACATACATACATACATACATACATACTAGCTTCATGAGGCTAGGCAAAAAAACAAACATTATAGCAGAGATTATAACATAATAAGTAATTAGATAAATTCATATTTTTTTTAAATCTCTTTCAGAACAATGAATTAATCCTGACAGAAGGGAACTACCAAGTCATTGAGAGAAATACAGGGGAGGTGGTTCCTTACCAGATTCGCACAATGGGCATCTACCTTGTGATTGAAGCAAATAATGGTTTGATTCTCATGTGGGACAGGAAAACAAGCATGTTCATCAAACTTAACCCACAGTTCAAGGTACATTTCAACTTTGATTGGATGACAAATTAGATATTAAAATATGTTTCTAGTATTCCATCAACTGATAGTCACAAGTCTGTTATGACCCCTTTTTATCACTCAACTGAATCTAATGCTATGTCCTCTTCAGGGACATGTCTGTGGTCTGTGTGGAAACTATGATGGCAACGCAAACAATGACTTCACTACCAGGAGCCAGGCAGTTGTTGTCAATCCTCTAGACTTTGGAAACAGCTGGAAAGTCTCTGCAAGCTGCCCCGATGCAAAGAGCAAAAGGAGCCCCTGTACTGCCAACCCTTACAGGCAGTCTTGGTCACAGAAGCAGTGCAGCATCATACAGAGCAAAGTTTTTACAGACTGCCATTCTAAAGTAGGTTTAGACTTTAGTCGTTCACTGAATGTTTTGGAATTTTATATGATCATGTTGACTAAATGATGTTCTCCAACTAGGTGGACCCCTCTCCTTTCTACGATGCTTGTGTAACAGACTCATGTGCTTGCGACAGTGGTGGAGACTGTGAGTGTTTCTGTACCGCTGTGGCAGCTTATGCAGAGGCCTGTAATGAGGCTGGAGCCTGCATAGCCTGGAGAAGCCCACAAATATGCCGTGAGTTTCTAAATGTTCAATTCATTTAAGTGCTGACATAAAAACAGGCTTAATTCAGTCGGTATAAACCGAATTGAAGATAATACTTACAGAGAGCTTTTGTCCACCACATACAGCACTGTTCTGTGATTACTACAACTCCCCTGGAGAATGTGAGTGGCACTACAAGGCATGTGGAGCTCAGTGTATGAAGACCTGCAGGAATCCCTCCGGGAGCTGCTCCACTCAGATACCACCTCTTGAAGGTACAGTAGACATTCATTTAGGATCTATTTTGGGCAAAAACAATTTTCCATAACAGGTACTTAGTATTTCTTTAATGTTAAAGCTAGAGTCCTTAATTGAAACAGTAACAAAGTCGCCACCCCGCCACTGTTTCGGTAAAAAGCTGAGGGAAGGCCCAGGAGAATTGTAACCACTCTCAAATTCATAGAGGGCTATGGATGCAAGGGCTGACCATTTATGATATAAAAATGATTGTTTTAACCATGTTTTGAGGCTACACAGTGTTTGACTTAATTTGTATTGTTTACAAACATTGTGGTAAAACAAACGTATATTTTGGGTTCTTATGGGGTACGACAGTTTAACTAAGCTCAGGAAGCATTTATAAGTTATATTCTTCAAGAATGAATGGGTATATATTATTCATTTATAGGTTAAAAAAAATTGCTGTAGCATCAAAAGATTCTAGCTTTAAATTACCTCTATCAATCAGTTGCTTTTTGATCATTAATATTTGTATATTTTTCTTCTTCTTTAGGTTGCTATCCAAAATGTCCTCCTGCTCAACCCTTCTTTGATGAAGATATAATGAAGTGTGTGGAGAAGGAGCAGTGTGGCTGCTATGGCAGAGATGGAAAACACTACAATAATGGAGGAAAAGTACCGACCACAGAAAACTGCCAGACATGGTATGTCTTTAGTAATACAGAGAATATTGGTCTTGGCTAAAATTGTGAACACCGTTTGTTTGAATGTCAAGAATGAAACTAAGTAGAATTGTAAATGTTTCTTTTTCCAAAGCTATTGTAATTCCGTGACAGTGGACTGCAAATACGATGTACAAGGTATGAATGCATCCCTCAACAAAAACAAAAACGCATTAATAATGTTTTCAACTTTCCAGTACTCTAAAATATATCTTATCATTTCAGCTTGCACTTGCACCTACAATGGGAACAAATACCCCTATGGGCATATCATATACGATACAACGGATGGACATAGCAGCTGTATGACAGCAGTTTGTGGGAAGAATGGAACCATTTACAGGGACATGTACCCTTGTTCACCTACAACGCCAATAACTTCTATTCCATCTCATCCAACTCCATCTACGAATGTTCCTACCTCTACATCATTCTCTACAGTGACAACAAATGTTTTCACTTTCTCAACACCAACGCCAACTGGTGGGTTCCTGAGACTGAGGCTTGAGGGACTAGTGACTAGTATGACTTGGTTATATATCAGAGTAGGCTGAGGAGGGGAGGACGGCTCATAATAATGAGTGGAAAAGAGTGAATGGAATGGTGTCAAACACAAGGAAACCAAGTGTTTGTGTTTGAGACCATTCCATTCCAGTTATTACTATGAGCCCATCCTCTCTGTTTAAAGTGCCACCAGCCAACATTGTTGCATATGAAGTGTAAACACTAAAACAAGTATCTCTTATGATCAAATTGGCTGAAGACATTGCTAACTAGGCACCTTCCTTATATTGTGTTACATTACCACCAATCTAAAAGAAGAAAAGGTATTTTTATATTTTTGTATTTAACTGACTAACTGTAATGTATACCCTGATTCTATAGAGCCAGCCACATCTTCAACAGAGACAACAGCGTCTCCAACAACCTTTACTACTACATGTGGATATCCATGTGTGTGGTCACAATGGTTTGATACCACATTCCCTACACTTGGAACTCCAGGAGGAGACTCTGAAACCTACAACAACATAAGAGCAGAGGGACACGATATATGTGAGATGCCAAGCAAGATCCAATGCAGAGCCGAGAAGTACCCAAATGTTAGCATAAGCCAAGTGGGTCAAGTGGTGCAGTGTAATGTAGCAGAAGGTTTGACTTGCAGAAATGAAGACCAGTCAGGCCCATTCCCACTGTGCTTTAACTACCAAGTTCGAGTCCTCTGCTGTGATGAAAATCTTTGCACATCTAAGCCTACAACCATTTCACCAACAACAAGACCACCTGTTACGACGACAACAACAACTACAACAGCAATCACCTCCACTATATCAACGACCACATTGAATACAAAAACCCCTACCTGCACAGTTTGTGAGTGGTCACCTTGGTATAATGTGGACTATCCTCAATTTGGTCCTGGGGGTGGCGACAATGAATCAATTAAAAAGATTAGAGAATCTGGGAAAGATATTTGTGAAAAACCAGTAGATGTCATATGCCAAGCAGTGCGATATCCAGGGGTCCCATTGTCTGAATTAGGACAGAAGGTAGAATGTAATACGAAGGTTGGATTAATATGCCAGAACAAAGATCAAAGTATTCCTCCAATATGCCTTGACTATGAAATTAAGGTCAAATGTTGTAAGACTGTGAAATGTCACACTACAACACCAGAAACTACAACTACACCTACTGTCACAACTACAACAATGTCAACATCCACATTAACTACAATAACAAGTAAACCAATGACAATCACTATTCCTCCAACCTCAACTCAACCTCTGACCACAACTACAACTCCTACCAACACTACAAAACCCACTACTACAATATTGACATCGACTGCTCCAGCTACCACATCAACAACAGTTCCATCGACCATTACACCTACACCCACTACTACAATCTTAACTTCGACAGCTTCATCTACAACAAAAACAACAACTCTGCCTTCCACCACTACTACAACTCCAACCTCTACTCCTACATCAACCTCAACAGGAGTATCAACTACCCAGTGCAATGGTGAAGAAAGTTGTGTGTGGTCAGACTGGATCAACCTTGGTGGGCCAACCTCTGGCTCTGAAGGTGGAGATAATGAATCCATTAAGAACATCATTGCCAGTGGTTATCACATTTGCTCAGCTCCAGAGGCAGTTGAATGTAGAGCAAAACAATACCCTGGACTTCAGATCTCTCAGCTTGGCCAAGACGTGACTTGCAATCCATCGGTTGGACTGATTTGTAAAAACAATAAGCAAGGTCTTCAGCAAAAGTGCTTCGATTATGAGATACGAGTGAAATGTTGTCAATGTCCTCCCACAACACACATCCCGACAACAACAACAACAACAACAACAACAACAGTTCCTTCAACCACCACTCCTACACCCACTACTACAATCTTAACTTCGACAGCTCCATCTACAACAAAAACAACAACTCTGCCTTCCACCACTACTACAACTCCAACCTCTACTCCTACATCAACCTCAACAGGAGTATCAACTACCCAGTGCAATGGTGAAGAAAGTTGTGTGTGGTCAGACTGGATCAACCTTGGTGGGCCAACCTCTGGCTCTGAAGGTGGAGATAATGAATCCATTAAGAACATCATTGCCAGTGGTTATCACATTTGTTCAGCTCCAGAGGCAGTTGAATGTAGAGCAAAACAATACCCTGGACTTCAGATCTCTCAGCTTGGCCAAGACGTGACTTGCAATCCATCCGTTGGACTGATTTGTAAAAACAATAAGCAAGGTCTTCAGCAAAAGTGCTTCGATTATGAGATACGAGTGAAATGTTGTCAATGTCCTCCCACAACACACATCCCGACAACAACAACAACAACAACAACAACAGTTCCTTCGACCACCACTCCTACACCCACTACTACAATCTTAACTTCAACAGCTCCATCTACAACAAAAACAACAAGTCTGCCTTCCACCACTACTACAACTCCAACCTCTACTCCTACATCAACATCAACAGGAGTATCAACTACCCAGTGCAGTGGTGAAGACAGTTGTGTGTGGTCAGACTGGATCAACCTTGGTGGGCCAACCTCTGGCTCTGAAGGTGGAGATAATGAATCCATTAAGAACATCATTGCCAGTGGTTATCACATTTGCTCAGCTCCAGAGGCAGTTGAATGTAGAGCAAAACAATACCCTGGACTTCAGATCTCTCAGCTTGGCCAAGACGTGACTTGCAATCCATCCGTTGGACTGATTTGTAAAAACAATAAGCAAGGTCTTCAGCAAAAGTGCTTCGATTATGAGATACGAGTGAAATGTTGTCAATGTCCTCCCACAACACACATCCCGACAACAACAACAACAACAACAACAACAACAACAACAACAACAACAACAGTTCCTTCAACCACCACTCCTACACCAACTACTACAATCTTAACTTCAACAGCTCCATCTACAACAAAAACAACAACTCTGCCTTCCACCACTACTACAACTCCAACCTCTACTCCTACATCAACCTCAACAGGAGTATCAACTACCCAGTGCAATGGTGAAGAAAGTTGTGTGTGGTCAGACTGGATCAACCTTGGTGGGCCAACCTCTGGCTCTGAAGGTGGAGATAATGAATCCATTAAGAACATCATTGCCAGTGGTTATCACATTTGTTCAGCTCCAGAGGCAGTTGAATGTAGAGCAAAACAATACCCTGGACTTCAGATCTCTCAGCTTGGCCAAGACGTGACTTGCAATCCATCCGTTGGACTGATTTGTAAAAACAATAAGCAAGGTCTTCAGCAAAAGTGCTTCGATTATGAGATACGAGTGAAATGTTGTCAATGTCCTCCCACAACACACATCCCGACAACAACAACAACAACAACAACAACAGTTCCTTCGACCACCACTCCTACACCCACTACTACAATCTTAACTTCAACAGCTCCATCTACAACAAAAACAACAAGTCTGCGTTCCACCACTACTCCAACTCCAACCTCTACTCCTACATCAACCTCAACAGGAGTATCAACTACTCAGTGCAATGGTGAAGACAGTTGTGTGTGGTCAGACTGGATCAACCTTGGTGGGCCAACCTCTGGCTCTGAAGGTGGAGATAATGAATCCATTAAGAACATCATTGCCAGTGGTTATCACATTTGCTCAGCTCCAGAGGCAGTTGAATGTAGAGCAAAACAATACCCTGGACTTCAGATCTCTCAGCTTGGCCAAGACGTGACTTGCAATCCATCCGTTGGACTGATTTGTAAAAACAATAAGCAAGGTCTTCAGCAAAAGTGCTTCGATTATGAGATACGAGTGAAATGTTGTCAATGTCCTCCCACAACACACATCCCGACAACAACAACAACAACAACAACAACAACAGTTCCTTCAACCACCACTCCTACACCCACTACTACAATCTTAACTTCGACAGCTCCATCTACAACAAAAACAACAACTCTGCCTTCCACCACTACTACAACTCCAACCTCTACTCCTACATCAACCTCAACAGGAGTATCAAGTACTCAGTGCAATGGTGAAGAAAGTTGTGTGTGGTCAGACTGGATCAACCTTGGTGGGCCAACCTCTGGCTCTGAAGGTGGAGATAATGAATCCATTAAGAACATCATTGCCAGTGGTTATCACATTTGCTCAGCTCCAGAGGCAGTTGAATGTAGAGCAAAACAATACCCTGGACTTCAGATCTCTCAGCTTGGCCAAGACGTGACTTGCAATCCATCGGTTGGACTGATTTGTAAAAACAATAAGCAAGGTCTTCAGCAAAAGTGCTTCGATTATGAGATACGAGTGAAATGTTGTCAATGTCCTCCCACAACACACATCCCGACAACAACAACAACAACAACAACAACAACAGTTCCTTCAACCACCACTCCTACACCCACTACTACAATCTTAACTTCGACAGCTCCATCTACAACAAAAACAACAACTCTGCCTTCCACCACTACTACAACTCCAACCTCTACTCCTACATCAACCTCAACAGGAGTATCAACTACCCAGTGCAATGGTGAAGAAAGTTGTGTGTGGTCAGACTGGATCAACCTTGGTGGGCCAACCTCTGGCTCTGAAGGTGGAGATAATGAATCCATTAAGAACATCATTGCCAGTGGTTATCACATTTGTTCAGCTCCAGAGGCAGTTGAATGTAGAGCAAAACAATACCCTGGACTTCAGATCTCTCAGCTTGGCCAAGACGTGACTTGCAATCCATCCGTTGGACTGATTTGTAAAAACAATAAGCAAGGTCTTCAGCAAAAGTGCTTCGATTATGAGATACGAGTGAAATGTTGTCAATGTCCTCCCACAACACACATCCCGACAACAACAACAACAACAACAACAACAGTTCCTTCGACCACCACTCCTACACCCACTACTACAATCTTAACTTCAACAGCTCCATCTACAACAAAAACAACAAGTCTGCCTTCCACCACTACTACAACTCCAACCTCTACTCCTACATCAACATCAACAGGAGTATCAACTACCCAGTGCAGTGGTGAAGACAGTTGTGTGTGGTCAGACTGGATCAACCTTGGTGGGCCAACCTCTGGCTCTGAAGGTGGAGATAATGAATCCATTAAGAACATCATTGCCAGTGGTTATCACATTTGCTCAGCTCCAGAGGCAGTTGAATGTAGAGCAAAACAATACCCTGGACTTCAGATCTCTCAGCTTGGCCAAGACGTGACTTGCAATCCATCCGTTGGACTGATTTGTAAAAACAATAAGCAAGGTCTTCAGCAAAAGTGCTTCGATTATGAGATACGAGTGAAATGTTGTCAATGTCCTCCCACAACACACATCCCGACAACAACAACAACAACAACAACAACAACAACAACAACAACAACAACAGTTCCTTCAACCACCACTCCTACACCAACTACTACAATCTTAACTTCAACAGCTCCATCTACAACAAAAACAACAACTCTGCCTTCCACCACTACTACAACTCCAACCTCTACTCCTACATCAACCTCAACAGGAGTATCAACTACCCAGTGCAATGGTGAAGAAAGTTGTGTGTGGTCAGACTGGATCAACCTTGGTGGGCCAACCTCTGGCTCTGAAGGTGGAGATAATGAATCCATTAAGAACATCATTGCCAGTGGTTATCACATTTGTTCAGCTCCAGAGGCAGTTGAATGTAGAGCAAAACAATACCCTGGACTTCAGATCTCTCAGCTTGGCCAAGACGTGACTTGCAATCCATCCGTTGGACTGATTTGTAAAAACAATAAGCAAGGTCTTCAGCAAAAGTGCTTCGATTATGAGATACGAGTGAAATGTTGTCAATGTCCTCCCACAACACACATCCCGACAACAACAACAACAACAACAACAACAGTTCCTTCGACCACCACTCCTACACCCACTACTACAATCTTAACTTCAACAGCTCCATCTACAACAAAAACAACAAGTCTGCCTTCCACCACTACTACAACTCCAACCTCTACTCCTACATCAACCTCAACAGGAGTATCAACTACTCAGTGCAATGGTGAAGACAGTTGTGTGTGGTCAGACTGGATCAACCTTGGTGGGCCAACCTCTGGCTCTGAAGGTGGAGATAATGAATCCATTAAGAACATCATTGCCAGTGGTTATCACATTTGCTCAGCTCCAGAGGCAGTTGAATGTAGAGCAAAACAATACCCTGGACTTCAGATCTCTCAGCTTGGCCAAGACGTGACTTGCAATCCATCCGTTGGACTGATTTGTAAAAACAATAAGCAAGGTCTTCAGCAAAAGTGCTTCGATTATGAGATACGAGTGAAATGTTGTCAATGTCCTCCCACAACACACATCCCGACAACAACAACAACAACAACAACAACAACAGTTCCTTCGACCACCACTCCTACACCCACTACTACAATCTTAACTTCGACAGCTCCATCTACAACAAAAACAACAACTCTGCCTTCCACCACTACTACAACTCCAACCTCTACTCCTACATCAACCTCAACAGGAGTATCAACTACTCAGTGCAATGGTGAAGAAAGTTGTGTGTGGTCAGACTGGATCAACCTTGGTGGGCCAACCTCTGGCTCTGAAGGTGGAGATAATGAATCCATTAAGAACATCATTGCCAGTGGTTATCACATTTGCTCAGCTCCAGAGGCAGTTGAATGTAGAGCAAAACAATACCCTGGACTTCAGATCTCTCAGCTTGGCCAAGACGTGACTTGCAATCCATCCGTTGGACTGATTTGTAAAAACAATAAGCAAGATCTTCAGCAAAAGTGCTTCGATTATGAGATACGAGTGAAATGTTGTCAATGTCCTCCCACAACACACATCCCGACAACAACAACAACAACAACAACAACAACAACAACAGTTCCTTCAACCACCACTCCTACACCAACTACTACAATCTTAACTTCAACAGCTCCATCTACAACAAAAACAACAACTCTGCCTTCCACCACTACTACAACTCCAACCTCTACTCCTACATCAACCTCAACAGGAGTATCAACTACCCAGTGCAATGGTGAAGAAAGTTGTGTGTGGTCAGACTGGATCAACCTTGGTGGGCCAACCTCTGGCTCTGAAGGTGGAGATAATGAATCCATTAAGAACATCATTGCCAGTGGTTATCACATTTGTTCAGCTCCAGAGGCAGTTGAATGTAGAGCAAAACAATACCCTGGACTTCAGATCTCTCAGCTTGGCCAAGACGTGACTTGCAATCCATCCGTTGGACTGATTTGTAAAAACAATAAGCAAGGTCTTCAGCAAAAGTGCTTCGATTATGAGATACGAGTGAAATGTTGTCAATGTCCTCCCACAACACACATCCCGACAACAACAACAACAACAACAACAACAACAGTTCCTTCGACCACCACTCCTACACCCACTACTACAATCTTAACTTCAACAGCTCCATCTACAACAAAAACAACAAGTCTGCCTTCCACCACTACTACAACTCCAACCTCTACTCCTACATCAACCTCAACAGGAGTATCAACTACTCAGTGCAATGGTGAAGAAAGTTGTGTGTGGTCAGACTGGATCAACCTTGGTGGGCCAACCTCTGGCTCTGAAGGTGGAGATAATGAATCCATTAAGAACATCATTGCCAGTGGTTATCACATTTGCTCAGCTCCAGAGGCAGTTGAATGTAGAGCAAAACAATACCCTGGACTTCAGATCTCTCAGCTTGGCCAAGACGTGACTTGCAATCCATCCGTTGGACTGATTTGTAAAAACAATAAGCAAGGTCTTCAGCAAAAGTGCTTCGATTATGAGATACGAGTGAAATGTTGTCAATGTCCTCCCACAACACACATCCCGACAACAACAACAACAACAACAACAACAACAACAGTTCCTTCGACCACCACTCCTACACCCACTACTACAATCTTAACTTCGACAGCTCCATCTACAACAAAAACAACAACTCTGCCTTCCACCACTACTACAACTCCAACCTCTACTCCTACATCAACCTCAACAGGAGTATCAACTACTCAGTGCAATGGTGAAGAAAGTTGTGTGTGGTCAGACTGGATCAACCTTGGTGGGCCAACCTCTGGCTCTGAAGGTGGAGATAATGAATCCATTAAGAACATCATTGCCAGTGGTTATCACATTTGCTCAGCTCCAGAGGCAGTTGAATGTAGAGCAAAACAATACCCTGGACTTCAGATCTCTCAGCTTGGCCAAGACGTGACTTGCAATCCATCCGTTGGACTGATTTGTAAAAACAATAAGCAAGATCTTCAGCAAAAGTGCTTCGATTATGAGATACGAGTGAAATGTTGTCAATGTCCTCCCACAACACACATCCCGACAACAACAACAACAACAACAACAACAACAACAACAACAGTTCCTTCAACCACCACTCCTACACCAACTACTACAATCTTAACTTCAACAGCTCCATCTACAACAAAAACAACAACTCTGCCTTCCACCACTACTACAACTCCAACCTCTACTCCTACATCAACCTCAACAGGAGTATCAACTACCCAGTGCAATGGTGAAGAAAGTTGTGTGTGGTCAGACTGGATCAACCTTGGTGGGCCAACCTCTGGCTCTGAAGGTGGAGATAATGAATCCATTAAGAACATCATTGCCAGTGGTTATCACATTTGTTCAGCTCCAGAGGCAGTTGAATGTAGAGCAAAACAATACCCTGGACTTCAGATCTCTCAGCTTGGCCAAGACGTGACTTGCAATCCATCCGTTGGACTGATTTGTAAAAACAATAAGCAAGGTCTTCAGCAAAAGTGCTTCGATTATGAGATACGAGTGAAATGTTGTCAATGTCCTCCCACAACACACATCCCGACAACAACAACAACAACAACAACAACAACAGTTCCTTCGACCACCACTCCTACACCCACTACTACAATCTTAACTTCAACAGCTCCATCTACAACAAAAACAACAAGTCTGCCTTCCACCACTACTACAACTCCAACCTCTACTCCTACATCAACCTCAACAGGAGTATCAACTACCCAGTGCAATGGTGAAGAAAGTTGTGTGTGGTCAGACTGGATCAACCTTGGTGGGCCAACCTCTGGCTCTGAAGGTGGAGATAATGAATCCATTAAGAACATCATTGCCAGTGGTTATCACATTTGCTCAGCTCCAGAGGCAGTTGAATGTAGAGCAAAACAATACCCTGGACTTCAGATCTCTCAGCTTGGCCAAGACGTGACTTGCAATCCATCCGTTGGACTGATTTGTAAAAACAATAAGCAAGGTCTTCAGCAAAAGTGCTTCGATTATGAGATACGAGTGAAATGTTGTCAATGTCCTCCCACAACACACATCCCGACAACAACAACAACAACAACAACAACAACAGTTCCTTCGACCACCACTCCTACACCACTAATACAATCTTAACTTCGACAGCTCCATCTACAACAAAAACAACAACTCTGCCTTCCACCACTACTACAACTCCAACCTCTACTCCTACATCAACCTCAACAGGAGTATCAACTACTCAGTGCAATGGTGAAGAAAGTTGTGTGTGGTCAGACTGGATCAACCTTGGTGGGCCAACCTCTGGCTCTGAAGGTGGAGATAATGAATCCATTAAGAACATCATTGCCAGTGGTTATCACATTTGCTCAGCTCCAGAGGCAGTTGAATGTAGAGCAAAACAATACCCTGGACTTCAGATCTCTCAGCTTGGCCAAGACGTGACGTGCAATCCATCCGTTGGACTGATTTGTAAAAACAATAAGCAAGATCTTCAGCAAAAGTGCTTCGATTATGAGATACGAGTGAAATGTTGTCAATGTCCTCCCACAACACACATCCCGACAACAACAACAACAACAACAACAACAACAACAGTTCCTTCGACCACCACTCCTACACCACTACTACAATCTTAACTTCAACAGCTCCATCTACAACAAAAACAACAACTCTGCCTTCCACCACTACTACAACTCCAACCTCTACTCCTACATCAACCTCAACAGGAGTATCAACTACCCAGTGCAATGGTGAAGAAAGTTGTGTGTGGTCAGACTGGATCAACCTTGGTGGGCCAACCTCTGGCTCTGAAGGTGGAGATAATGAATCCATTAAGAACATCATTGCCAGTGGTTATCACATTTGCTTCAGCTCCAGAGGCAGTTGAATGTAGAGCAAAACAATACCCTGGACTTCAGATCTCTCAGCTTGGCCAAGACGTGACGTGCAATCCATCCGTTGGACTGATTTGTAAAAACAATAAGCAAGATCTTCAGCAAAAGTGCTTCGATTATGAGATACGAGTGAAATGTTGTCAATGTCCTCCCACAACACACATCCCGACAACAACAACAACAACAACAACAACAGTTCCTTCGACCACCACTCCTACACCCACTACTACAATCTTAACTTCAACAGCTCCATCTACAACAAAAACAACAAGTCTGCCTTCCACCACTACTACAACTCCAACCTCTACTCCTACATCAACCTCAACAGGAGTATCAACTACTCAGTGCAATGGTGAAGACAGTTGTGTGTGGTCAGACTGGATCAACCTTGGTGGGCCAACATCTGGCTCTGAAGGTGGAGATAATGAATCCATTAAGAACATCATTGCCAGTGGTTATCACATTTGCTCAGCTCCAGAGGCAGTTGAATGTAGAGCAAAACAATACCCTGGACTTCAGATCTCTCAGCTTGGCCAAGACGTGACTTGCAATCCATCCGTTGGACTGATTTGTAAAAACAATAAGCAAGGTCTTCAGCAAAAGTGCTTCGATTATGAGATACGAGTGAAATGTTGTCAATGTCCTCCCACAACACACATCCCGACAACAACAACAACAACAACAACAACAACAGTTCCTTCGACCACCACTCCTACACCCACTACTACAATCTTAACTTCGACAGCTCCATCTACAACAAAAACAACAACTCTGCCTTCCACCACTACTACAACTCCAACCTCTACTCCTACATCAACCTCAACAGGAGTATCAACTACTCAGTGCAATGGTGAAGAAAGTTGTGTGTGGTCAGACTGGATCAACCTTGGTGGGCCAACCTCTGGCTCTGAAGGTGGAGATAATGAATCCATTAAGAACATCATTGCCAGTGGTTATCACATTTGCTCAGCTCCAGAGGCAGTTGAATGTAGAGCAAAACAATACCCTGGACTTCAGATCTCTCAGCTTGGCCAAGACGTGACTTGCAATCCATCCGTTGGACTGATTTGTAAAAACAATAAGCAAGGATCTTCAGCAAAAGTGCTTCGATTATGAGATACGAGTGAAATGTTGTCAATGTCCTCCCACAACACACATCCCGACAACAACAACAACAACAACAACAACAGTTCCTTCAACCACCACTCCTACACCCACTACTACAATCTTAACTTCAAC
Organism: Salmo trutta; assembly: GCF_901001165.1. NCBI lineage: Eukaryota > Metazoa > Chordata > Actinopteri > Salmoniformes > Salmonidae > Salmo > Salmo trutta. Next base: position 22,192,174 of record NC_042985.1, read on the forward strand.
AGCTCCATCTACAACAAAAACAACAACTCTGCCTTCCACCACTACTACAACTCCAACCTCTACTCCTACATCAACCTCAACAGGAGTATCAACTACCCAGTGCAATGGTGAAGACAGTTGTGTGTGGTCAGACTGGATCAACCTTGGTGGGCCAACCTCTGGCTCTGAAGGTAGGAGATAATGAATCCATTAAGAACATCATTGCCAGTGGTTATCACATTTGCTCAGCTCCAGAGGCAGTTGAATGTAGAGCAAAACAATACCCTGGACTTCAGATCTCTCAGCTTGGCCAAGACGTGACTTGCAATCCATCCGTTGGACTGATTTGTAAAAACAATAAGCAAGGTCTTCAGCAAAAGTGCTTCGATTATGAGATACGAGTGAAATGTTGTCAATGTCCTCCCACAACACACATCCCGACAACAACAACAACACAACAACAGTTCCTTCGACCACCACTCCTACACCCACTACTACAATCTTAACTTCAACAGCTCCATCTACAACAAAAACAACAAGTCTGCCTTCCACCACTACTACAACTCCAACCTCTACTCCTACATCAACCTCAACAGGAGTATCAACTACCCAGTGCAATGGTGAAGACAGTTGTGTGTGGTCAGACTGGATCAACCTTGGTGGGCCAACCTCTGGCTCTGAAGGTGGAGATAATGAATCCATTAAGAACATCATTGCCAGTGGTTATCACATTTGCTCAGCTCCAGAGGCAGTTGAATGTAGAGCAAAACAATACCCTGGACTTCAGATCTCTCAGCTTGGCCAAGACGTGACTTGCAATCCATCCGTTGGACTGATTTGTAAAAATATTAAGCAAGGTCTTCAGCAAAAGTGCTTCGATTATGAGATACGAGTGAAATGTTGTCAATGTCCTCCCACAACACACATCCCGACAACAACAACAACAACAACAACAACAACAACAGTTCCTTCAACCACCACTCCTACACCAACTACTACAATCTTAACTTCAACAGCTCCATCTACAACAAAAACAACAACTCTGCCTTCCACCACTACTACAACTCCAACCTCTACTCCTACATCAACCTCAACAGGAGTATCAACGACCCAGTGCAATGGTGAAGAAAGTTGTGTGTGGTCAGACTGGATCAACCTTGGTAGGGCAACCTCTGGCTCTGAAGGTGGAGATAATGAATCCATTAAGAACATCATTGCCAGTGGTTATCACATTTGTTCAGCTCCAGAGGCAGTTGAATGTAGAGCAAAACAATACCCTGGACTTCAGATCTCTCAGCTTGGCCAAGACGTGACTTGCAATCCATCCGTTGGACTGATTTGTAAAAACAATAAGCAAGGTCTTCAGCAAAAGTGCTTCGATTATGAGATACGAGTGAAATGTTGTCAATGTCCTCCCACAACACACATCCCGACAACAACAACAACAACAACAACAACAGTTCCTTCGACCACCACTCCTACACCCACTACTACAATCTTAACTTCAACAGCTCCATCTACAACAAAAACAACAACTCTGCCTTCCACCACTACTACAACTCCAACCTCTACTCCTACATCAACCTCAACAGGAGTATCAACTACTCAGTGCAATGGTGAAGACAGTTGTGTGTGGTCAGACTGGATCAACCTTGGTGGGCCAACCTCTGGCTCTGAAGGTGGAGATAATGAATCCATTAAGAACATCATTGCCAGTGGTTATCACATTTGCTCAGCTCCAGAGGCAGTTGAATGTAGAGCAAAACAATACCCTGGACTTCAGATCTCTCAGCTTGGCCAAGACGTGACTTGCAATCCATCCGTTGGACTGATTTGTAAAAACAATAAGCAAGGTCTTCAGCAAAAGTGCTTCGATTATGAGATACGAGTGAAATGTTGTCAATGTCCTCCCACAACACACATCCCGACAACAACAACAACAACAACAACAACAGTTCCTTCGACCACCACTCCTACACCCACTACTACAATCTTAACTTCGACAGCTCCATCTACAACAAAAACAACAACTCTGCCTTCCACCACTACTACAACTCCAACCTCTACTCCTACATCAACCTCAACAGGAGTATCAACTACTCAGTGCAATGGTGAAGACAGTTGTGTGTGGTCAGACTGGATCAACCTTGGTGGGCCAACCTCTGGCTCTGAAGGTGGAGATAATGAATCCATTAAGAACATCATTGCCAGTGGTTATCACATTTGCTCAGCTCCAGAGGCAGTTGAATGTAGAGCAAAACAATACCCTGGACTTCAGATCTCTCAGCTTGGCCAAGCCGTGACTTGCAATCCATCCGTTGGACTGATTTGTAAAAACAATAAGCAAGGTCTTCAGCAAAAGTGCTTCGATTATGAGATACGAGTGAAATGTTGTCAATGTCCTCCCACAACACACATCCCGACAACAACAACAACAACAACAACAACAACAGTTCCTTCAACCACCACTCCTACACCAACTACTACAATCTTAACTTCAACAGCTCCATCTACAACAAAAACAACAACTCTGCCTTCCACCACTACTACAACTCCAACCTCTACTCCTACATCAACCTCAACAGGAGTATCAACTACCCAGTGCAATGGTGAAGAAAGTTGTGTGTGGTCAGACTGGATCAACCTTGGTGGGCCAACCTCTGGCTCTGAAGGAGGAGATAATGAATCCATTAAGAACATCATTGCCAGTGGTTATCACATTTGTTCAGCTCCAGAGGCAGTTGAATGTAGAGCAAAACAATACCCTGGACTTCAGATCTCTCAGCTTGGCCAAGACGTGACTTGCAATCCATCCGTTGGACTGATTTGTAAAAACAATAAGCAAGGTCTTCAGCAAAAGTGCTTCGATTATGAGATACGAGTGAAATGTTGTCAATGTCCTCCCACAACACACATCCCGACAACAACAACAACAACAACAGTTCCTTCGACCACCACTCCTACACCCACTACTACAATCTTAACTTCAACAGCTCCATCTACAACAAAAACAACAAGTCTGCCTTCCACCACTACTACAACTCCAACCTCTACTCCTACATCAACATCAACAGGAGTATCAACTACCCAGTGCAGTGGTGAAGACAGTTGTGTGTGGTCAGACTGGATCAACCTTGGTGGGCCAACCTCTGGCTCTGAAGGTGGAGATAATGAATCCATTAAGAACATCATTGCCAGTGGTTATCACATTTGCTCAGCTCCAGAGGCAGTTGAATGTAGAGCAAAACAATACCCTGGACTTCAGATCTCTCAGCTTGGCCAAGACGTGACTTGCAATCCATCCGTTGGACTGATTTGTAAAAACAATAAGCAAGGTCTTCAGCAAAAGTGCTTCGATTATGAGATACGAGTGAAATGTTGTCAATGTCCTCCCACAACACACATCCCGACAACAACAACAACAACAACAACAACAGTTCCTTCGACCACCACTCCTACACCCACTACTACAATCTTAACTTCGACAGCTCCATCTACAACAAAAACAACAACTCTGCCTTCCACCACTACTACAACTCCAACCTCTACTCCTACATCAACCTCAACAGGAGTATCAACTACTCAGTGCAATGGTGAAGAAAGTTGTGTGTGGTCAGACTGGATCAACCTTGGTGGGCCAACCTCTGGCTCTGAAGGTGGAGATAATGAATCCATTAAGAACATCATTGCCAGTGGTTATCACATTTGCTCAGCTCCAGAGGCAGTTGAATGTAGAGCAAAACAATACCCTGGACTTCAGATCTCTCAGCTTGGCCAAGACGTGACTTGCAATCCATCCGTTGGACTGATTTGTAAAAACAATAAGCAAGATCTTCAGCAAAGGTGCTTCGATTATGAGATACGAGTGAAATGTTGTCAATGTCCTCCCACAACACACATCCCGACAACAACAACAACAACAACAACAACAACAGTTCCTTCGACCACCACTCCTACACCCACTACTACAATCTTAACTTCGACAGCTACATCTACAACAAAAACAACAACTCTGCCTTCCACCACTACTACAACTCCAACCTCTACTCCTACATCAACCTCAACAGGAGTATCAACTACCCAGTGCAATGGTGAAGAAAGTTGTGTCTGGTCAGACTGGATCAACCTTGGTGGGCCAACCTCTGGCTCTGAAGGTGGAGATAATGAATCCATTAAGAACATCATTGCCAGTGGTTATCACATTTGCTCAGCTCCAGAGGCAGTTGAATGTAGAGCAAAACAATACCCTGGACTTCAGATCTCTCAGCTTGGCCAAGACGTGACTTGCAATCCATCCGTTGGACTGATTTGTAAAAACAATAAGCAAGATCTTCAGCAAAAGTGCTTCGATTATGAGATACGAGTGAAATGTTGTCAATGTCCTCCCACAACACTCATCCCAACCACCACAGAATTGGTTCCCACGACAGTAACAACAACAACTCAGCCACCCATCACTAGTACTTTTCCTACAACCTCATTTCCTGTAATTACTGGTAGAACGACAACACCAACATCTCCATCCACTGAACACCTTATTTGTTCTTGCCTTTTCAATCATCGTTATTTCTCCGTTGGTAAGTTTTTATTTTCCACCTATTCACAATCGAAACCTTTTGTATATTACCATTAGTTCAACCATTAGTAATGTTCAATTTATATTGAATTATACATGTTAAATTGTACAAAATGTAATACTCTTCAAAATTCTTTCAGGCTCAATTGTTTACAATGTCTCTGACCATGATGGATGGTGCTACATTGGTCTCTGCAACAAGACTTGCAAAGTAGAAGTCCATTCCGTCAGATGTGGTGTTCCAACTACCCCAGTTACTACTACTTCACCCACCACTACACTGCTCCCAACAATAACAATACCACATACGACAGAAAGACCAACCACCACCCCAAAATTTCCATCTGAGCAACACTGTCCCCATGAACATCCTCCAAAACAGGTATTATCTCTTCTATAGATAATAACTTTTTTGGAAACATTCCATAGGAATTATTATTTACAAAAGCGTGATTAATAAAAAAAAAAGAATTGAATGATTTTGTATACATTTCCTGTAAGCCTAATACTTTTCTGTGTTTGTAGAATGGTGACACCTGGAAACATAACCAGTGCACCAACGGAACATGTGCCAACGGGAAAGTTATCTATGAGCATGTACATTGTGAGACTCCGAAGCCTATAGCATGTGAAAATAACTATCCTCCAATCAAAGTGTATGACGAATCTGGATGCTGTTTCCACTATGAGTGTCAATGTAAGTTCACAACAAATTAAAACAAGTGTTTATTCTTTGTGTCACAAAATCCACTTTTACTATTGATTTTAGTTCAAAATCTGAAAAAGAATCCTTACTGTTGACTGGTTTAGCGTTATCTTATAGTTAATAGCAGTAAATGTATACGAATGTCTCACATTGGAAACATTTCAGCACCACACTATTAATTTAGCAATAAAACATTCCATATCCGTGTCCTTCTAAATGCTAATTGTTCTCTTCTTACTAAGGTATCTGCTATGGTTGGGGAGACCCTCACTATGTCACCTTTGATGGAACATACTATGGCTTCCAAGGAAATTGTTCTTACGTCTTGGTCAAAGAAATCCTGCCAAAGTACAACTTCAGTGTGGTAATCGACAATTACTATTGTGATGCCCCAGATGGACTTTCCTGCCCTCAGTCTCTGACAATTTATTACCAATCTTACAAGATATTCATGACCAAGAAGGATGTTGATGGAGTTTTCACAAGTCTGGTAATTAAAATATCTCAAATACTGTATGTTCAAGACATTTTCTGTTGTTTTTCCTATAATAGAGATTAGATTTTCGATTAGCTTAAATATTGATTAGCTTTCATTTAAGATGGATTTACTTCCTCTATGTATTAGATATAGGAAATATTGGGTATATAAATTATTGTAACCATTTTGTCTATCTCTTAATATTTTTGACTTAGATTTATGTAAACCAGCAACGCATCATCCCAGCATATGAGACCAAGGACTTCCGCATCACAGACAACGGAATTGAAACCCTTTTAGTCATACCAGCAATTAATGCCAAGGTGTCTTTCACTGGTCTTATGTTTAGCATATACCTGCCCTGGGACAAGTTCAGTGGCAACACTGAGGGACAGTGTGGTGGGTACAGGTGTTTTATGGTCACTCTGTTACCATGATTACCCCATGATGTCTCATTGTCTAACGATGGTTTTCAATCTTATTCAGGTACATGTGACAACAACCGGACAGATGACTGCCGCTTGCCAAATGGGACTATTGATTCATCTTGTCCAGACATGGCACACCAATGGCATGTTGCTGACCACAATAACAGTCAGTGCACACCACCACCAGAGCTGACACCAACACAACCACCAGGCTGCGATCCACCCATTTGTCATCTCATTCAAAGCAAGTAAGTAGCAATTAGTATTCACAATAAATCTCCTCTGTAGTATCGATAACCTCTCAATCAGAATAATCTCAGTGCGAACAATAACTTGACATACTAAAACACGGCAATCATTTGACAAAGCCTGATGACAAAACAAAGTGAATTAACATATTTAAGTATCTACTCTAACTGAAGCGTGACGTCTTTTCAAGGGTCTTTGAGAGTTGCCATAAGATAATCCCCTACGAGCCATTCATTGTGGCATGTATCTTTGATGTGTGTTATATGGATGATGTTACCATTGGCTGCACCAGCTTGCAGACCTATGCTGATGCATGTGCACAAGCAGGAGTCTGTATTGAGTGGAGAAATTATACAAATGGACAATGTGGTAAGTAGGTGACTCCGCAAGACCATAAAGCTCAGACAGCCTCTCTATGATGTAGCTTATTGGTTATTAACCTTTTTATCTCACCCGCTACAGACTTCACATGCGAGAAACCCAAGGTTTATAATGCCTGCGGTCCACAAGTTGAACCAACCTGTAATGCCTGGTATGTATAATGCTGTTGTTGTTCAGTGGGTGGGTATAACGATTAGGAAAAGTCTCTCAGCTATTGAAACTTTTTTGAATATCTCTGCAGGTACAATTTCAAATTCATCCAGACTCAAAATGAGTTCAGCGTCATGGGAGATATACAATTGGAGGGATGCTATTGCCCGCCTGGTACCACTTTGATGAGTTCCAGCTCAAACTACTGTATCCCCAGCTGTGGTAAGAATGGTCAAATAACAGCATTGTATATTAAGGGTGTGGTGACTTAAAGTATTGTGCTGTGATAGAAGCTACATCCTGCTGACCTTCACTTTGGGAAGCACAAAGTGTTAATTGTTCATTGCTACTGGTTTACCTATTTGTAAAAAAAAAAAAAAAAAAAAATGTCCACAGCATTTTTCACAGATACTTCAATGGTGTGGGTTTTGGTTTATTTTGATTGATATTGATTTCATCAAGTGATTCCGGTACATACAGTACATTATCAAAACAAAGTCGTGGAATGGACTTCAATGACTTTGTTTTTAATGTATTTTTTTTCTCTTTGGTTCATCAGATATTTGCCCATTGCCAAATGGAGAATGGAAAGAGGTAAAATTGTGTTTGAATTTCACTCACAGGTTTTAGGAGGGAAGAAAAACTATTAATTTCTGATATACACGTTAACATCATGTGGGTAGTTCACTTTTGACAATCATGTATAATAATGTATGCAATAATAATAACTATAATAATAATAATAATAATAATGTATTACATTTCTATAGTGCTTTTCATAGAACCTCAAAGCGCTTCAGTAATTTATGATTCCACAAACTGAATGATTGAACTTTGTACTGGTAGGATCCATACAAACCTTGATGTGCTTAAATTGTTCCTCATTGCAGGCTAATGAGACCTGGGTGAGCAACTGCCAGGATTGTGTGTGTGACCCGTACAGTCTGGAAATCCAGTGCCAGCCTGTGGCATGCCAACACCAGCCTCCTCTCACCTGTGATCAGGAGGGCCAAGTTAAGGTCGTTGAAACCGTTGACTGTTGTCAAAAGGACAAATGCGGTGAGTGACTTTGGATAATATGCTCTTTATGGGGGCTTTGGAACAACTCTGTAAAAACATTTACATTTTTGGTGATTACCTAATATATGCAACCAATGTGGCCATTTGCATGATTTTTTGAAGCAATAGTTTTTTTCTTTCCAAACAGAGTGTGATGTCACACGATGCTCTACTTCCAAGATAACTTGTCCAGTCGGATTCGAGACAGATGCAACTATGGGAGTCTGCTGCCCAACTTATCAATGCGGTGAGTATGCATCTGCATGTGCTTGAGTGTGCGTGTACAGTATTTGTGGATATTATAGAAATCCCAACATGTTAGTTGCAGTTTTGAATGATTATCCATGTTCTTTGCCCCACAGTGCCAAAGGATGTCTGTGTGTTTAACAACACTGAATATCAGGTGCGAATGCATTCTATGCTATGTTATTTGGCCAGTCCCACCACTTATAAATTATCAACACTTTTGAATGTAACTTAATAAAAGAGGACAATGTTATTTTACTTGCATACGTTAATAAAAAAATAAGTTAAATTAAAGAAATACCTTCATTAAGCTATCAGGGTGCCAACAATATTTTTTGGTCAATCCATGTATGAGATTAGATAGGACAAAAAAAAATCGTCTCAATTCATAGATTTTCCATTGAAATATTGTATTTTCTCATTCCAGCCTGGTGCCAATGTTCACGGGGACAAGTGTAAGAATTGTGTGTGTGGTGACAGGGTGGATGCCCAAACCCATCTACATATCATTGACTGTCAACCTACTGAATGTGACACTCACTGCCAGCAGGTAAGTGATCGCCATTGACACATCGACACCCTTTGGCCTCATTATGTAATTCAACAAACTTTGTGTAATGTGAGTCCTTATCCATGTCAAAATATTATAATAACACTGATTCCTCTGTGTCCACTATTGGGCTACTAATGGATAAGTGTAATTTACTAGTGAGTTACCAGGATCACACATTGGTATAAGAGAGATCATGTGCACATCATAACGATTTTCTCCTCTCTGGTCTGTTTTCTTCCTTTCAGGGTTATGATCATCAAGCTGTTCCTGGGCAGTGTTGTGGGAAGTGTGTACAGACAAGCTGTGTGGTTATGCTGCCAGATAATACCACACACACTATTCAGGTAAAATAGCAGCAGGCAGCATTATTTATCTCTCGCACAGATTCGCAAATTGTATTTTTTTTTTAACAATTCATAAAACATATCAGTCCTATTTCGCTTGATTATTTAAAAAGAGCAACATGAAATTTTTATCTAGTACTCAAGTGTTACACAAAATAACTATCTTACCAATGATATAGTATATCTTATCTTATATCATTTGAAGAATCTCCTGTTGATATATTTCACATTCTCACCTCTATAGCCTGGTTCTGTCTGGATACCATCTGGAGACAAGTGTCTCAAGTTTGAGTGCGTAAAGATTATGGACCAATTCATCCCAATTGAGGCTAAGACTGTGTGCCCTGACTTCCACCCAGAAGACTGCATAAACGTACGTTCCAATAACTATCTGGCAAATTATCTGGGTCTTGGAAACTAGCCCATTTAAAAACTGGACAATGTGCAAATTCATACTTGTGAAATACAGTTTAAATATGCCCAGTCGCTCAGACCAAGGCCTGTTGCTTAATATAGTATACCTACTGTGTATTTATGTGAGGTTATTGACACCTGCTGCTTAAAGTGAACAGTGCAAGAACACTGCACTGAAAAACATGTGGAGTGAGTTTGGTAAATGCTACGTCAGTGACTTAAAAATGTTCTTGTTTTTTCTTCCATTTTCTTGTTTTTAAGGGAACTGAAGTCATTGCGCCAGATGGTTGCTGCCATGTCTGTGAGTGTCTTTTTAACACCATCCTTTTTGATAGACATTTGTAAATCATTCTTGCCCTTTATCATGCATTGAAAAAAGTATTTTAGCTTTTGAAATTGTCACTTTTGTGTGCAGGTATTCCAATATATAAGCCATGCAATGTGACAAAGGGAAAAGTGTACCTGAACAGCAATGGCTGCAAGTCTGCAAATGAGGTGGAAGTGACAACATGCGGTGGATCCTGTGGCACCTACGCCATGTGAGTATTTTGATCATTCCTAAATATTTCAGGAACACTAACACATTAATCCTCCCAATTAAACAGAATTGGGCTGCCTGTCTAAATGCAAACTACAAATTATATTTTCACTAATATGTTATGTTACAATGGCTGTGTTTACGAAGGCAGCCCAATTCTGATATTCTTCCCAATTATTGTCAAAAGAGCTCATCTGATTGGTCAAAAGATCGGAATTAGGCTGCCTGTGTAAACGCAGCCAATGTTATATAATTACAACTGCTACCATCATTACTTCCACATAATGACATCGCCTCTCCTTTCTGTTTTCAGGTATTCTCTTGAGGCCAACATGATGGAGCGCTCTTGTACCTGCTGCCGGGAAGTATCCACCACCAAGAAGGAAGTGGAGATGATCTGCCCAGACGGATCAAAGTTCAACCACTCCTACATCCACATCAATAAATGTGGCTGCCAGAGGACAGAATGCGTGACCCCAGAGGCGACCCAGGTCACAAGGTCACGACGCAGGAGAAGATGAATGACTCTCCACTACCATCCCTTTACTGCTTAGATTCGTTTTCTATTTCTATTGAACTTGTTCACTTTCCTACAAAGTAATCTGCTAAACGTAGGAGAAATAGTTTCAGCTTCTTATTCAATTTTAATTTTATTTTAGCCATTCAAAACACATAAATAAAGTTGGCAACAGGCTATTCATATATACCACGTTCTTGTTTTCATTCCTTTTGAAGTTAAGTTGGGAAATATTTGATTGCAGACACCCAGTTCAACAATGGCTTATCCTCTTCCAGATAAACAACCACAATTCAAAGTGTCAAAACACTTATTTAAATTTGAGTTGGTGTTAGGTTAGAGAAACGGATCAGTAATCTAAAGGTTTCTGGTTTCAGATCCCTGGCGCCACTTCCTACTGTGGTCCTTGAGTAACGCACTTAGCTAACCTCTAGATATATCCAGGGACAGGTCTGTGGCTGACCCTGTGCTCCTCCCTATACAGTACTAAAGATACTTTATTATTCCTCTAAGATGAAAATGTAATAAAGTATTATGCACTTCAATGATTTCTTTCAAATGTTTTTGATAGTGTTTGTCAAACTGCGTGAACAGAAATGGGAAGGTTCCCACCTTAGTTGGGGGGAATTAAATAACTATTTTGCTATTATAACCAGTCCACTGTTACAGATGACTTACTTGTATCTTACCAATGTTATAGCCTCACAACAATCAGACAAAATGTGAAATAGACTTGATTCAAATCAAAACTAATATCATAGAAAATAGCACTCTGCCTGCTTTATAGCATGATCATGTTATACTGACTTGTCTACAACTGGCACAACAAGTGTTGGTGTCCAAAATGACATTTTGCTGACATCTTTTAGTTAGTTGAGGCTTAAGAGCTGTTTAAAAGGAAAAATACTTTCTACAGTTTTTTTGAAGCCCCTTACCTGAAAGAGAATGATTTTCAAAAACATACAATTTATTTAAATAAAAGTCAGTGTGGTGCTATGGGCAGGATAGACAGATTTTTAGAAGATTATGCCTTGAGGTGGAGTGGATTAGATACACATTTCAAGGCTAATTGTATTGACGCTGAATCAACATTGAAAGTCGCACCTATGTAGGCAAACATTCCTGTGAGATAAAAAGTATGCAGTAGAACAGGAAGGGTCAACTTAATAGGGACCCCATTGCCCAAAGGCCATAATACTAGGACTGTTTATTAGTTTTACCCAGCTCCAGGCACTGTATACTTGCTGCCAAGTCATCAAAAAGGAACTCTGAGCTCACAGAAAGTGGGTCCTATGTGTGACATAATTAGAACAGGGACAGTAAAATACCTATTAATATAATATAATAATATAATAGTCAAATAATTAAGCAAATGTATATATTTTTTTATGTAAACATTTCTCAAACATAGTGTTGTTAGGGAACTTCTCTTTACTAGCCTATATAGCCAATAAAACAGTAAACATATGTTGCTCAACTGTGTGCTCCACCCTGGAAAGTTAATCCTGAGTCATTTCTCCCACTCTATTCAACATGTTATAATATTACACTTACTTTTTCATAAAGGTTCCTGTATCAACCTACAACAATCTAACCTTTAGTTACACTTAACATTAAGCTGTCACCCATAAGTCATCACAGTTTGTTTGAGTTATTCAGAGTGCTCATCAACTTGCGTTGTATAATATTACTTCTATATGCTGAATTGAGTTTACTCTCAACCTCAATCTATTTACCCAGAGCTTGTGTAATAATGGTCCTATACAAAAACCAAGTATAGCTATGACGATAGAGCAGCCAAATACGCAACCCAGAGCTGCTAAAATCATCAAACATTGTTGAAGCCTTTGGGTAAGGTGGAGCCGCACACAGCCTCTGGCAAGACCTAGGTGGGGATGGGTGGGGAAGGATGGATAGGCTATTCAGTCAGTGAAGGCTTTGTTTGGAAAGAAACCACCTGGGGTGTAGACACAAGAGCATATGCCTTAGCCTAGGCAGTGTGAAAGACATTTAAAGGCTGGGCCAATTATCAGTCATAAATCAGTCAATAGCATTTTGGAAGAGCGCCCTAGGTACGGTAGTGAGGTTTGAGCTCTGTATGAATTCCAGATTGACCACTATAAATATTCCATTGTCCAATGTAAAGATGTGTCAGATACAAAAAGTACTAACCTACAAACTTGCAACAGATTCAACCCTATAGCAGATTAATGTAGACAATCATATGCAGATATGATCATTTCACACATAGGTCGACTCTATCAGCAATGGATGATAAAAAAAAATTACATGATTGACCTCATAAAAAAAGGCAATTCTTCCACAAATGTTGATCAACTGACGGTACAATATTTAATGTGTTACATTCATGGCAGGAAAACCACTAAACCCAAGCAGGATTTGGCTTGACAGAACTGCCAAAATGAAGCAAACACCAACATAAAGTGTCTTAATTGGGCTTTAGAACATAAAAACTTCAATGCGCCTCAGCATAAATTCTACAGGTGTCTGGCACTCTATAGGAGGGATGCAACACCATTCTTCCATGACAAATTCCATAATTTGTTGTTTTGTTGATGGCGGTGGAAAGCACTGTCTCAGGCTCCGCTCCAGAATATCCCATAGGTGTTCAATTGGGTTGAGATCTGGTGACTGAAACACACACACACACACACACACACACACACACACACACACACACACACACACACACACACACACACACACACACACACACACACACACACACACACACACACACACACCATGCTAAACATGATGGAATGTTAATTGCTTAATTAACTCAGGAACCACATCTGTGTGGAAGCACCTGCATTTCAATTTGTATCCCTCATTTACTCAAGTGATTCCTTTATTTTGGCAGTTACATGTACATCGGTGGTAAAATAAGTTAGTATCAATGTAAAATGAAATATAGAAAGGCATGCAGGTATAGCAAACTTGTTTAATGGGTTTTTAGTCAAATGTGTACTTTCTGGTCATTTAGTGTGATATTTTACATGTTGTAAAAAAAAATGGCACATCTTATGTTGAGACACGTAACATATTGACGTTTTTAAAATGTATGCTTAAAGTGAGGGTTTGAAGGTATGTCTAATCTTAACAATAACTATAAGCCTTAAAGGACAACCATCAAATGAACAGGGAACATTTGACAAAAAAGTTAAAAAAGTTACATTTTCAAACATGAATTTGGAAAACATAGATATGCTATGAAATATAAACAATGTTAATATGTTACTAAAGCTAAGTTAATTTTGCAACAGCATGGGCTGTATATGCTATATACAAACTAGTTATTCCTGTTTAGTTTAAAAACACCCCAAAAAGAATAGGTTGATACTGTTGATAGACTTAGTGGCATATGAGAAAGCTGAAGTGATTAACGTTATAATAGTTGTGAAATAATACTTACAATAGTTGTGCAAAAATGCACATTAGTGTGTTAAAATTATTTACAAATTATTTTCAATTTAATATATATATATTTTTAATCAGGATGCAGTTCCTGGATCAGCTCGGTGAGTCACACTAGCCCATGAATACTAACTATGAATACAATTAGCCCGATCGCTCCTTTGAGCAACAGCAGAGAGACAAATGTTTGCATTTGGACAATGTGTGCTCAAGATACTGAGCCAATAGAGTGGATTAATGTATTATTAATCCGCTATACATTGGCTGAATTTTTGATGGCTGTGGAGATACACCATTTTGTTCTATCAAACCTCACTACTTATTTATTATGAATGTATCTGTAATTATACATTAAAATATACATTACATAAAGAAAAAAACATGTATTGTGTTGTGGACACCAGGAGGAGTATCTGCTGCATTTGGGATAATGGGGATCCTAATACAATACCAAATATCAAAAGCTTAAACCACTGGAGTGAAGATGCTGCCTGAGATAGATACTGAATGAGGAAGGAAAACACCTCTCCCTGTAAAAAAGGAAATCACAGACTATTAAGTAACTTCTCTTGCGCAATATAGATGTGTAGGTCTATAATAAAGGACATTATGAACCCCCTGAGTTTATAATAACAATAGGGGTACACAACTAATCCCAATAATAGAATACTTAATAAAAATAGCTAAATCTGTATGTAAATGCTCATGCTTAATGTACTAAAAAACCTCATAAGACAGAACATTCAAGTCTTAAAGTCGTCATTGAGTCATGTTTAACCTGTGGCCCCACCTTTGTGTTAACCTTTAAGGTCCCTCCTCAAATACAGGTGGTTATAAAAACCAGATCCATCCTAAGCACCTCTCTCATATCACCTGTGTAGGACCTGTTCACGACCCACAGGATCACCATGGGGACAACCAAGAATACACCGATATGGAGGCTGATATGCCTGGCACTACTGATCAAATCAACACAAACAGGTTGGTAGAATATTCATTCATTTGCATAAATCAAAAACTGTTCTGATTATTACTATAATATAATTATTCTACATTTTTAAAAGTCTGACAAATCTGTAAAATCTACATATTATTTCATAAATCAGACTGATTGTTAATTACAAATAGTAAATATTCAGGACAACGCCAAATGATTACGATTATTGACACTCAGCAGGTCGATAGGTTTTAAAAGCTGTAACCACAAGTTTAGTATGATTAGGTCACTTTCAGATTTGATAACATACACTATATATTTTATGTAAAATCTCATTATGTAAAAAAAATCATGTGTTAGCTATTCAGAAATTTACTAACACACAGAAAAGGGATTACATGTATTATACATGCATTTGAAAGAATTCAACAGTAGGCATACAGTAGCAGTTTTTACTCAATCAGTAATAACGGTTTTCCTTTTTTCTCATTTACTACAATCATATGATTACATTATTCATTTACGTTTTCATCCTAGTTCTGTTCCTTATACACATTTGTTTATGAGATTGTTTCTGTCTAAATTTGAAAATGTTACACATTTGTGGTGAAAAATCTGAAAATCTGTAGAAATCATTATCATTTGTGATTGTTATCATGAGTGGTTGTAGCATAGTTTATAGTGTTATAAATACATAAAGCACTCCCCACAATGGGTGTGTTTAATACAATTTTTGATTGGGAATGAAAACAAGAACAGAATACAGACAAAAACTCAAATGTATATTGTTAAAATAATAGTTGTGGTAAGTATGTCTGATATTACTCAAATAATACTG
The DNA here is from genome assembly GCF_901001165.1 of Salmo trutta. Classification (NCBI taxonomy): domain Eukaryota; kingdom Metazoa; phylum Chordata; class Actinopteri; order Salmoniformes; family Salmonidae; genus Salmo; species Salmo trutta. The sequence goes on from NC_042985.1 coordinate 22,208,005, forward strand.
ACAGGAAAAATGTGATGCCTAAATATGTAAAATAGGAACTGAACTGTCATCGGAATTCAATGTGTTTAGTTTACAAAGCAGATGACACTTGATTAAGGAATCTTCAGGCCCGTTGCATGTGTCGGATGACCTGTCAGCCAGGGCTGAGCATTCCAAAAGCTTTGACCACACCTACGCAATTCATAGAACATCAAAGTAGTTCAGGCACAAAAGATTGACCCTCAAACATTGATTTTAAAATTGTTATCCCCTTGCAGCTGTTTGACTCAATTGTCAAGTGAAATGAAGTGCCACATTAACCATGCAGCTTTTGGTAAACTAGGGTCTCGATTCAATCCCTATCGTCGTAGTTGAAATGTGAAAGTAATTTCCAATTGAGCCGACATATGCAGTGTTTACCATGAACGCAAACTCTGCGAACGCAGGAACATTCCCATTAAAATTCAATTGCACAATAGCGCTTAACTTTGGCGATACGGATTGAATTGAGCCTTAGGTTCACCGTAAATATTGAATGGGTCACATCATGCTTCAAATGTCCCTTCGTCTGGACATACTGCTGTGCAAATCAAATACACTTCTAAAAGCGCAATGCAACAATCTATATCTGCAGTTATTGAACTCCATCCGGAATGTACATATAATATTTTAAAATACTCATGAATTGCTTTTATTACAGTGAGCCCCACCACAAGTGTAACAATCATCCCGACAATGATCACAACGATACCCACACTTTCAGGTAAATGACTGACAGAATGCACACTGAATAAATCCATCAATACGCTACGAAGGAACTGACGTTTGTATTCCTTGTCCCTCAGGATTGAATGCCTCACACAATGACCAGGTCTGCAGCACATGGGGTAACTACCACTTCAAGACCTTCGACGGGGACTTTTTCCAGCTCCCCTCCACCTGCAACCATGTTGTGACCTCACTGTGTAAGAGCAGCTATGAGGCTTTCAACATCCAGATGAGGCGGCAGGTGGTGGACAACCAGCCCACCATTAGCAAGATCACCATGAAGCTGGATGGTGTAGTGGTGGAGCTATCCAAGGGTGTTGTTGTGGTCAATGGGCAGACGTGAGTTTCCCTGTCATTTGACTGATACGCCATTCGGCAAGCACCTCTCTTGAGGATTTTATGTGCTACATTCCGGAATTTAATAATAATTATAATCATAATGTATTGGATGACCTTTAAACATCTTCTTCCTCCTGAAGGGTGACCCTGCCGTTCAGCTTGTCTGGAGTCAGCATCGTGAAGACTACATCCAATGTGAAGGTCGTAGCCAAACTGGGGCTGGTTGCTGTTTGGAACAAGGATGACTCCCTAATGGTAAAATACCTGCTTTTCTAATTTTCCTCTTCAATGGTGGATTAGTTAATAATATTACATTTTTCTTTAGATTAAAAGCATATCAACTTTGCCTTCAATGGCAATGATCAACAGTTGATCGTGAGTGAGAGACACCTGTTTTTTGCTGCTCCTTGTCTCATGTTGGTTGAAGCACTGTCTACTCCCCTCCTAAAATATTAATATTGAAAGGCAGAATTAGCTGAAGAACGAGGATGAATTAAACAGGATATGTGAAGATGTATAGGCTATACACACACAGGCTAATGTTCCAATGTTTATTTGATGAAGTGTTTGCAAATATTTGTAGATTTGAATTACATTTTCTGTCACTCCCTAATATAAGACAAACAAAAAGATAGGTTATAGACATGGAGGATAGCCAAGACTGAACACGTGAATGGTGCTGAACAGGATGAGATTTTGTGGACAAAACACATTGTATCTGGTCATTCTACAGATTGAAATGAACGAGAAGTACAGAAACCAGACCTGCGGACTGTGTGGTGACTTCAATGAAGTCCAAACATATAACGAGTTCATCATCAATGGTAAAATAATTTCAGAAATGTCCAAAACTGAAATGTAACTACATTACATACTGTAGGTGGAAAAGCTAATTGTCAATGTTTGTGTTGTTGCAGGTGGGAAACTCTCTAGCTCTGACTATGGAAACCTCTGGAAACTGGATGGCCCTCTGGAAGTCTGTGAGGAGCCTACGCTAACTTCTGTGGAGAGTTGTGGAGATGAGGTATCAAATTCAAACCATAGAAGAAGAATACAAAATAATGTTAATAGAAGTTAGAAATGGCAATTATTCCATGTGATCCAACAAATGTTTTCTATATGGTAACCTTTTGTGGTTTGTCTCTGTAGGAATTTTGTCAGCAGCTGTTCTCCAGTGCAGCTTTCAGTAGCTGTGCTAATTATTTGGACGTGGACTCCTTCAGCAAGACCTGCCTTGCAGACCTGTGCCACTGTGATAACAGCACCAACTCCTTCTGCCTGTGCAACACCATCTCAGAGTACTCCCGTCAGTGTGTTCATGCAGGGGGGAAGCCCCAGCAATGGAGGACTGAACAGTTCTGTTGTAAGCATGCAGATACTCTTCAATATGCCCACCAAACACTTAATGATCATGTTCACAATCTATTTTAAGGAAACAGTTAATCACAATGTTTATTTTCTCAGATAAGACATGTCCCTTCAACATGGAGTACCAGGAATGTGGAAGCCCCTGTGTTGACACCTGCTCCAACCCAGAAGCCAGCCAGTTGTGTGGAGACCACTGTACAGACGGCTGCTTCTGTCCTCTAGGTACCACACAGGTTCAAATCTGTTGTACAAGTTAACCTTAAGCACATCCTGAAAACACCACACCTTTACCCATTATGCCTTTTATGTCAATGTGTGCAAAAGTCTTTGATAATGAAATAAGTAAATATTGGATGTTTCACTCAGTTACTTTCTCGAGTCAATGAAGTTCTCTGTGTAAAGAACACATTAGAATAACTTAAATCTACTTAATTCTGCCTGATCTCTCACCAAATAGGTACTGTTTTTGATGATGTCAGCAACAGTGGCTGCATTCCAATGAGTGAATGCCTCTGTGTCCACATTGGACAAGTATACAAATCTGGAGAGTCTTACACCAGCAACTGTAAAGAATGGTAGGCCAAGTACATCATCTGATTTAAACATCACATATCCCATGCCTCATTTTCATGAATCATGCCAAAATCTACATTGTGACTATAGAAACTATATCATAAATATTTATAAATACTGTATGAATGCAGTTGTGAGATGAGCCTGTAAATGTTCCCTTTAGCACCTGTGCTGGTGGTCAGTGGGCCTGTACAGACAAGGACTGTCCTGGGACCTGCTCTGTGGAGGGAGGATCCCACATCAACACCTATGATGGGAAAGCCTACACCTTCCATGGGGACTGCTCGTACATTCTGACCAAGGTCAGTGCATGTGGTGCAGTTTAGCAAAGCAATAGAAGCAAGTAGAAACTCTTGATACGTTTTCAGTGCAAACTAAGGTGAAAAGGTAAGGTAAAATAGCTTTTCCTCAAGCCATATGTTGACGTAGAAATGGGTCCAAACGAGTCACTCTCGTTTCATGTTTTTTCCTTCAAACTCATGCTGGTTTTCTTTCAGCAATGCAATGGAACTGAATTCACCGTGCTGGGAGACATTGTGAAGTGTGGGTTGACTGACACTCAGACCTGTATGAGGGCTGTTACCCTAGCCCTCTCCAGCAGATCCACTGTAAGGCAACTCTCCAAATATGTTTCAGAGAAAATAACACAATGAACTCATTTCCAAACAAAACCACTTCTTGAAGATAATTATACTGGCTTGCAAATAAATGTCCCTAAACCTTTTTGACTACACACACAATAACCTTCTTTAAAACTGCCCTGATTTGGCAATTATTGCTGGGCTGTTTGCAATCTTTTAAAATGCTCATGCATGGTAATGTTTGTGTCTAGAGGGGATTGTTCAATAAACATATATGAACCAATTAGAATTTTATAGAATCCATTATCTTATCTAATTCACAGGTCATCCGAGTCCAGTCATGTGGAAGTGTTTTTGTAAATCAGATTCTTTCTCAGCTCCCGCTCTATACAGGTGAGATAATCCATTGTAATGCCAAATTAAATTGTAGTGTGGATCAGTGCATGAACTCCATGTCATTTATATTCACAAGATGAAGCCTTAATGGTGTCCCTCTATTTATTTAATGTATTGCAGCTGAAGTGACCGTCTTCAAGCCCTCCTCATTCTACATTGTTATCCAGACAACTCTTGGAGTTCAACTTCAGATCCAGCTTTCACCAGTTATGCAGATCTACATAACTGCCATCTCATCCTACAAAGGAACAACCTGTGGTATGCTTCAGATTCATCCACCAGTTTCATACCTTTTTCTTCAGTATCTCTATTCATAAAAATCTAATAACATCATATGGCTTCAATTATTTTCCACAGGCCTTTGCGGAAACTACAATGACGTTCAGGCAGATGAGTTCAGAGTCATCAGTGGATTGGTGGAGGGCACAGCTGTAGCTTTTGCCAACACATGGAAGACCATGTCTAGCTGCCCTGATGTCAAGACTAGCTTTGAAAACCCCTGCAGTTTGAGCATCGAAAATGGTACGTATTTAATAAGCCTACAGATGAATCACTTGTTGAATGATTATAACAAAGTTATATAAGATAGTATATGCGTATGTGGAAATGATGATTGTCTTTTTCACAGAGAAATATGCCCAGCACTGGTGTTCCATGTTATCAGATCCTAAAGGAGTGTTCTCCCCTTGCCATTCTGAAATAAGACCTGACACCTACAAAACCGTAAGTTAGTTAAAAAGGATACGATCGCAAAGTAAAACCATTAAACCCTTATGTGATGAGGTTATAGTCTTGACACACTTTGACTCTTTTTCCAACAGAACTGTATGTATGACAGCTGTAACTGTGAGAAGAGTGAGGACTGCATGTGTGCTGCCGTCTCCTCTTATGTCCATGCTTGTGCTGCCAAGGGTATCCAGCTCAGCGGCTGGAGAGACACTATCTGCAGTGAGTAGGCCGCACGAAGCCATGGAGACCTCTCGCAATGTGTCATTATAATGAGTGCTGAAAATTGATTAGAATAGAATGATTTTACTGAAACAACAACAGTAGTTACTAAGTACAAATAACCTGAAGAAATAACTGCACAAATACAAAGATATAAGGAAACCAATATCTTGCTAATACTACTCATGTCTAATGACTTTTCTCAGATAAATTCGCCACCTGTCCCAGTCAAACAGTTTATACCTACAACATGACCAGTTGTGGACGCACCTGCCGCTCCCTGAGCATGACAGACCAATCTTGCCAGGTGGAGTTTGTTCCGGTGGACGGCTGTGGCTGTGCAGAGGGCACCTACATGGACGAGGCTGGCCAGTGTGTTGCCCCCACCAACTGTCCCTGCTATGACAAGGGCTCGGTGGTCCCTGCAGGAGAGACTATCAGCAGAGACGGTGCCACCTGGTAAGCACCTCGCTCATACGTATAAAGTTAGGAGACCAAAATAAATATAAATGAAACTTCATGGATATATTCAAAACTGTGTATTAAATTATGTCATAATGATATTTGCTGTTCATTTGATTATCTTACTAACTATAACTATTAATACTGTAACTATTTTATAGTACTTGCAGACAAGGGACACTGAGTTGCACTGGGGGAGCAAGACTATTTAGTAAGTTTTATGATCTTTTATTACAATTTATTAATTTAATTTATTAATGTATTAATAAAATATATGGCTCAATATGATTTAACCCTTTACATGCATCCTTCACAAAACAGGTACATTTGAAATGAACCAAGAGGATTCAAGCAATTCATGTAAGACAATGTGATTAATTATGATGATGAATGTGGATATTTCTGGATATATGATAATTATATTCTGCTTGTTTGAGAATTGAAAATAGTTTTTTTTACTTGTATTCTCATATATCCCCAGTATGCACACTGCCAATGGTTTTCTTCAACTGCTCAACTGCACCTCCAGGAGCTTCAGGTTCTGAGTGTCAGAAGAGCTGCAAAACTCTGGATATGACCTGTGTGAGTCCCTCATTCACTCTAAATGGGATTGTCACGTACTGTAACTATTATACTGAGTTTTGTGTTGACAGAACAAAAACTTTTGAGAATCTCAATTATGTCAAATACCCACCCCCCTCCTCCCCCGGTATACAAAAACATAGTCCATATCTCTTTAATTTGCCATGACTTATGTATGCATTTTGTTAAATCCCTTTAGATCAGCACAGAGTGCACATCAGGTTGTATGTGCCCCACCGGACTGGTGTCTGATGGGAACGGAGACTGCATCAAGGAGGAACTTTGTCCTTGTTCTCACAATGGAGCTACTTACCAAGCTGGAGAGACTCTTAAGGTTGACTGCAATACATGGTATGCCTGTTTTGTGTCTTACACCTCAGGGGGGAGAAAACATAAAGAACACAGACTTACAAATAACGAAAAAAATGTCAGGCAATTTTTGTGACATTATGTGTGTGTTGTTCACAGTACTTGCAAGGACAGACAATGGCAGTGTACCACACATCTTTGTGATGGAGTTTGTGCAATCTACGGAGAGGGTCACTATATCACCTTTGATGAGAAAAGGTTCAACTTTAATGGAAACTGTGAATACACTCTCATTCAGGTTTGTGTCTCTTTATTTGGTAGAATTGTATCAGCATTGAAAAGTGTGAATTTTAAACATATTAAGAATATTTTCCTTTCGCACAGGACTACTGTGGCAATACTAATGGCAGTGGCAGCTTCAGAGTTCTCACTGAGAACGTTCCTTGTGGAACTAAAGGCACCACCTGCTCCAAGACCATCAAGCTCTTCCTGGGGGTAATGAGCAACTTGACTTCACACAATACTGTACATTCCATCCCTCGTGTAAAGAACAATCAACAAATCATCAACCAAACATCAACTTGAGATCCGATTTCAGACCAAGTTATGTATGAAAACATATTTTCCTTCTTCAGACCAGTGAGCTCATATTGGCAGATGGGACCGCTCAAGTTGTCAGGAGTACTCCAGAAGAGCAGTTTCCTAAACAGATCAGCCTTCTGGGGAATTATCTGGTTATTGAAGTCAAAAGTGGTCTAATCCTCATGTGGGACAAGAAGACCAGTCTCTTTATCAAGCTGAGCCCACAATACCAGGTACATTAAGACACTCTGATGAAGAAATTAATTCAGGATTCAGTCAAAACTGATATTACCGAGACTTTTGTATAACCCTGCCAAGTCAATCATTTTAATTCATGATCTCTTTTCTTCAGGGGCAAGTGTGTGGTCTGTGTGGAAACTATGATGGCAACGCAAACAATGACTTCACCACTAGAGCCCAGGCGACAGTTGTTGATCCGGTGGAATTTGGAAACAGCTGGAAAGTTTCATCAAGCTGCCCAAGTGTATCCGCTGTAGTGCACCCATGTACCTCCAACCCGTACAGAGCGTCTTGGGCCCAGAAACAATGCAGCATCATTAAGAGCGATGTCTTCACAGCCTGCCAGAACCAGGTATGGATATGTTCAACTAGGATATACTACTAGTAAGATATGTGGATTTGTCTTTTGAGGACAAAGAAATGTACTTCACCGTGCAACTTCTGTATATCTTACAACACATTGCTGTGCTTTTAAGGTGGACCCCTCTCCTTACTACGATGCTTGTGTGAGAGACTCATGTGCTTGTGACAGTGGTGGAGACTGTGAGTGCTTCTGTACAGCAGTGGCAGCTTATGCAAAGGCCTGCAATGAAGCTGGAGCCTGCATAGCCTGGAGAACCCCTCGAATTTGCCGTAAGTTTCTTCACAATCAACAGTGAAGTCTGAGCTGAGTAAAATCAAGGTTGAATTGAAAAATGTTTAATTCTGGTCTGGAACGTGATTTTCAACTACATTAAGGCGCTTGTCAATTCAATTCTGGACCAGGTTGACACATTATCATATAGGACAGTTTATCATGGAAAGGGATCATTATTCTAGTTCAAATAATGAAAACGCTTTTGACCACCATATTTTGTCCACCACATACAGCACTGTTCTGTGATTACTACAACCCCACTGGAGAATGTGAGTGGCACTACAAGGCATGTGGAGCTCAGTGTATGAAGACCTGCAGAAACCCTTCCGGAGACTGTTCTAGTTTAATTCCAGCATTGGAAGGTAGGGATATGACCGTTTAACTCATATTTTGTCTCATTTTGTATATTATTTCTGAATAACAATTGCAATTGGAACTGACTCCGACAATGGTTATAAATATACATGCTGTGTGTCTGAGCAGCCTCAGGCTACATTTACACTGACTACTGTTATCCTTAACAAGACTTGACCTTTTGTAACCTCTTGGCTATTATGCTTATTACAGGCTGCTATCCTAACTGTCCTGCGGCACAACCTTACTTCAATGAGGAGACAATGAAGTGTGTGGTGAGGGAACAATGTGGCTGCTTTGACTATGAAGGAAACCAGTACACCAATGGACAGAATCTTCCGGCACCAAATTGTGAAAGATGGTATGTTAAAATCATTCAATTCACAGTACCTGTGCTATTTCAGAGCATTTTCTGAATGTTCTAACTGTGAAAGTATCAGGTATTCTGTGTTATATTAATTCTGGGGAAGAGGTTAGGGGTTTGGCAAAGATTGGAAGGGTCATGCTAGTTTTTCCATAGTGATGCCAATTATGGTTGTATGACAATCTGAAAACGTGCCCTGCTCCCCATGGATTTCACAACTTACTTTATTACCAAGTCCTGACTAGTCGTACCTCTTTACTAGTATTTTGAACAAAACATTTATATCTATTTAATTTGAACCTGTGAATAATTTCAATGTTTAACTAATTGTTCTTCTTTTTAAGCACCTGCACAATGACTGGAGTGAGCTGCAGTTATGATGTAAATGGTAAGGATGACATCATCAAATTAAAGTAACATATTTAGCAATGACCAAAGCAACATTGATTGAATCTAATTGTAAAATACTTTCCCCCCTGTAGTTTGTACATGCTTGCATAATGGTAAACAACACCCATATGGAGCAACCCTCTACAATACAACAGATGGGATTGGTAACTGCATTGTTGCTGTTTGCGCCGCGAACGGAACCATTACCAGGAACATTTCCCCTTGTCAAGTGACCACAACTCCAGTACCAACTACAACTTCCCCTCTGACCACAACAACTGTCCATGCAACTACAACACAGGCCTCTACGACAACACTAAAGCCCACAACTGTCTTCCACTTTTCAACACCTGGTAAGCAGAGAAACTCTTCAATGAATGATTAAAGTCCAGCCACATGTTTTCTAAATACCATAGTTATAAATGGCAATCTTGATGGCAATTAATATCAATTGGTATGTAAGGTGTTAGTAAATGTATTCCCGAAGTCCAAAAAGTTGGCCCCGGACCCGAATGGACCCGAGGACAATCAAACTCGGACACGAACGGATACAAGAACAATTATACACAAACCCAACGACAACCAGACCTGGGTCTCGGTCAAACCCGATTAGACCCGAGTGTCAGACAAATTACGTTTATCAGCCAAGTTTCTACACTGTTTAACAATAAGGACTATATGTTGCCTTCTATAAGTATGAAAATGTACCTTATTAGCGTAAATTAAATATGCTATAGGCTATGCAGAGCTTTGATTGGGTCCACTCAGGTTTATCAGCTGTACTTACAAAGACCCGAGAGCTAATGACAATAAAACAGGAATCGACCCAAACCAGGGTAAACGAGACCCCAGCAGCTAGGGTCACGGGTGGGGTCTTGAGTATTTGGGTTTGGATGGACCCGTGAAGACCTTAAGGTGGTAATGATTAGTTAAGTTTAATTCAAATGTTAAACTTAAGAATTGTAAATGTAAGCTATTTGGTAAATTAAAATGTAATTTTTCAGGCCAAGTAAACTAAAGATGTATCTTTTTTAAAAACAGAACCAACATCTACTTCAACTTGGTCTTCCACAACAATGGAGTTGACACCTAAAATCACCACAAGTTCATCATTAAATCCTTCAACTACATCATCAGGATCAAGTACAGTCACAATTCCCAACCCGACAACTGTAACTACAACAACTATGGTACCCTCAACAAGTGGAGAAGTAGCTACATCGACCACAGCTGAGACTTCAACAAAGGAAGAAACCACAAATGAGACGATCACATCTACAAAGCCACCTAAAGTAGTCACCACTGGTATCGCAACAACGACATCACATGTCACCACCAAACCTTCAGTGACTTCGATTGCGTCAATTACAAAAACACTACCTTACTTTACAGGTACATTGTGGCCTTTAACATCAACAACAAAGCCCTCAACAACAACAGAATCAGTCATGACAGGTGGAATATTGACAACAGAGCCTCACTCCCAAATTACCAAAACAACTACATCTGGGATATTCACACACACCACAGCATCATCATCTACAACTGAAAATGTTGAAGCCTCTACCTCAACATCACAGCCCTCAACTTCAATCACAACTACAAAGGTACACACACCAACTGCAGAGGAAACTACATATACAACCACTGAAAATTCCACACAGCCACCTAAGATTGTCACCGCTGGCCCAACAACCACTTCCACCACTGTAATTGTTGAAACCTCTACCTCAACATCACAGCCCACAACAACAGGTGAAGAAACAACAGAGCCAGTTGGCATTACTTCCAATCCCACAACTTCAACCACAACAACTGCAGAAGTAATTACACCAACCACAGGTGGAACTACAAAAGGTGACGAAACCACAACTGAGACTATTACATCTACATCCACAACGCCACCTAAAGAAGTCACCACCGGCCCAACAACCACTTCCACCACTGTAATTGTTGAAACCTCTACCTCAACAACTCAGCCCATAACAACAGGTGAAGAAACAACAGGTCCAGTAGTGATCACATCCAATCCCACTACTTTAACAACAACTACAATTGTTCCCACAACAACTACAACTACCACAGGTGGAACTACAACAGTTGAAGAATCCACAATTGAGACAAGTCCATCTACATCCACAAAGCCACCTAAAGAAGTCACCACCGGCCCAACAACCACTTCCACCACTGTAATTGTTGAAACCTCTACCTCAACATCACAACCCAAAACAACAGGTGAAGAAACAACAGGGCCAGTTAACATAACTTCCAGTCCCTCCACTTTGACAACAACTACACTTGCAGCCACAACAACTACACCTACCACAGGTGGAACTACAACAGTTGAAGAAACCACAATTGAGACAAGTCCATCTACATCCACAAAGCCACCCAAAGAAGTCACCACCGGCCCAACAACCACTTCCACCACTGTAATTGTTGAAGCCTCTACCTCAACATCTCAGCCCATAACAACAGGTGAAGAAACAACAGGTCCAGTAGTGATCACATCCAATCCCACTACTTTAACAACTACAATTGTACCCACAACAACTACACCTATAACAGGTGGAACTACAACAGTTGAAGAAACCACAATTGAGACAAGTCCATCTACATCCACAAAGCCACCTAAAGAAGTCACCACCGGCCCAACAACCACTTCCACCACTGTAATTGTTGAAACCTCTACCTCAACATCTCAGCCCATAACAACAGGTGAAGAAACAACAGGGCCAGTTGTCATAACATCCAGTCCCACTACTTTAACATCAACTACAATTGTACCCACAACAACTACACCTACCACAGGTGGACCTACAATTGAGGAAACCACAACTGAGAGTATTCCATCTACATCCACAAAGCCACCTAAAGAAGTCACCACAGGCCAAACAACCACTTCCACCACTGTAATTGTTGAAACCTCTACCTCAACATCACAACCCAAAACAACAGGTGAAGAAACAACAGGGCCAGTTGTCATAACATCCAATCCCACTACTTTAACAACAACTACAATTAAACCCACAACAACTACACCTACCACAGGTGGACCTACAATTGAAGAAACCACAACTGAGAGTATTCCATCTACATCCACAAAGCCACCTAAAGAAGTCACCACCGGCCCAACAACCACTTCCACCACTGTAATTGTTGAAACCTCTACCTCAACATCACAACCCAAAACAACAGGTGAAGAAACAACAGGGCCAGTTGTCATAACATCCAATCCCACTACTTTAACAACAACTACAATTAAACCCACAACAACTACACCTACCACAGGTGGACCTACAATTGAAGAAACCACAACTGAGAGTATTCCATCTACATCCACAAAGCCACCTAAAGAAGTCACCACCGGCCCAACAACCACTTCCACCACTGTAATTGTTGAAACCTCTACCTCAACATCACAACCCAAAACAACAGGTGAAGAAACAACAGGGCCAGTTGTCATAACTTCCAATCCCTCAACTTCAACAACAACTACAATTACACCTACAACAACTACACCTACCACAGGTGGAACAACAACAGCTGAAGAAACTACATCTGAAACAAGTCCATCTACATCCACAAAGCCACCTAAAGAAGTCACCACCGGCCCAACAACCACTTCCACCACTGTAATTGTTGAAACCTCTACCTCAACATCACAACCCAAAACAACAGGTGAAGAAACAACAGGTCCAGTTGTCATAACTTCCAGTCCCTCTACTTTAACAACAACAACAATTGTACCCACAACAACTACACCTACCACAGCTGGAACTACAACAGTTGAAGAAACCACACTTGAGACAAGTCCATCTACATCCACAAAGCCACCCAAAGAAGTCACCACCGGCCCAACAACCACTTCCACAACTGTAATTGTTGAAACCTCTACCTCAACATCTCAGCCCATAACAACAGGTGAAGAAACAACAGGTCCAGTAGTGATCACATCCAATCCCACTACTTTAACAACAACTACAATTGTACCCACAACAACTACACCTATAACAGGTGGAACTACAACAGTTGAAGAAACCACAATTGAGACAAGTCCATCTACATCCACAAAGCCACATAAAGAAGTCACCACCGGCCCAACAACCACTTCCACAACTGTAATTGTTGAAACCTCTACCTCAACATCTCAGCCCATAACAACAGGTGAAGAAACAACAGGTCCAGTAGTGATCACATCCAATCCCACTACTTTAACAACAATTGTACCCACAACAACTACACCTACCACAGGTGGAACTTCAACAGTTGAAGAAACCACAATTGAGACAAGTCCATCTACATACACAAAGCCACCCAAAGAAGTCACCACCGGCCCAACAACCACTTCCACAACTGTAATTGTTGAAACCTCTACCTCAACATCTCAGCCCATAACAACAGGTGAAGAAACAACAGGTCCAGTAGTGATCACATCCAATCCCACTACTTTAACAACAACTACAATTGTACCCACAACTACACCTATAACAGGTGGAACTACAACAGTTGAAGAAACCACAATTGAGACAAGTCCATCTACATCCACAAAGCCACCCAAAGAAGTCACCACCGGCCCAACAACCACTTCCACCACTGTAATTGTTGAAACCTCTACCTCAACATCACAACCCAAAACAACAGGTGAAGAAACAACAGGGCCAGCTGTCATATCTTCCAGTCCCTCTACTTTAACAACAACAACAATTGTACCCACAACAACTATACCTACCACAGGTGGAACTACAACAGTTGAAGAAACCACAATTGAGACAAGTCCATCTACATCCACAAAGCCACCTAAAGAAGTCACCACCGGCCCAACAACCACTTCCACCACTGTAATTGTTGAAACCTCTACCTCAACATCACAACCCAAAACAACAGGTGAAGAAACAACAGGGCCAGTTGTCATAACATCCAATCCCACTACTTTAACAACAACTACAATTAAACCCACAACAACTACACCTACCACAGGTGGACCTACAATTGAAGAAACCACAACTGAGAGTATTCCATCTACATCCACAAAGCCACCTAAAGAAGTCACCACTGGCCCAACAACCACTTCCACCACTGTAATTGTTGAAACCTCTACCTCAACATCACAACCCAAAACAACAGGTGAAGAAACAACAGGGCCAGCTGTCATATCTTCCAGTCCCTCTACTTTAACAACAACAACAATTGTACCCACAACAACTACACCTACCACAGGTGGAACTACAACAGTTGAAGAAACCACAATTGAGACAAGTCCATCTACATCCACAAAGCCACCTAAAGAAGTCACCACCGGCCCAACAACCACTTCCACCACTGTAATTGTTGAAACCTCTACCTCAACATCACAACCCAAAACAACAGGTGAAGAAACAACAGGGCCAGTTGTCATAACATCCAATCCCACTACTTTAACAACAACTACAATTAAACCCACAACAACTACACCTACCACAGGTGGACCTACAATTGAAGAAACCACAACTGAGAGTATTCCATCTACATCCACAAAGCCACCTAAAGAAGTCACCACCGGCCCAACAACCACTTCCACCACTGTAATTGTTGAAACCTCTACCTCAACATCACAACCCAAAACAACAGGTGAAGAAACAACAGGTCCAGTTGTCATAACTTCCAGTCCCTCTACTTTAACAACAACAACAATTGTACCCACAACAACTACACCTACCACAGCTGGAACTACAACAGTTGAAGAAACCACACTTGAGACAAGTCCATCTACATCCACAAAGCCACCCAAAGAAGTCACCACCGGCCCAACAACCACTTCCACAACTGTAATTGTTGAAACCTCTACCTCAACATCTCAGCCCATAACAACAGGTGAAGAAACAACAGGTCCAGTAGTGATCACATCCAATCCCACTACTTTAACAACAATTGTACCCACAACAACTACACCTACCACAGGTGGAACTACAACAGTTGAAGAAACCACAATTGAGACAAGTCCATCTACATCCACAAAGCTACCCAAAGAAGTCACCACCGGCCCAACAACCACTTCCACAACTGTAATTGTTGAAACCTCTACCTCAACATCTCAGCCCATAACAACAGGTGAAGAAACAACAGGTCCAGTAGTGATCACATCCAATCCCACTACTTTAACAACAACTACAATTGTACCCACAACAACTACACCTATAACAGGTGGAACTACAACAGTTGAAGAAACCACAATTGAGACAAGTCCATCTACATCCACAAAGCCACCTAAAGAAGTCACCACTGGCCCAACAACCACTTCCACCACTGTAATTGTTGAAACCTCTACCTCAACATCACAACCCAAAACAACAGGTGAAGAAACAACAGGGCCAGCTGTCATATCTTCCAGTCCCTCTACTTTAACAACAACAACAATTGTACCCACAACAACTACACCTACCACAGGTGGAACTACAACAGTTGAAGAAACCACAATTGAGACAAGTCCATCTACATCCACAAAGCCACCCAAGGAAGTCACCACCGGCCCAACAACCACTTCCACAACTGTAATTGTTGAAACCTCTACCTCAACATCACAACCCAAAACAACAGGTGAAGAAACAACAGGGCCAGTTGTCATAACTTCCAATCCCACTACTTTAACAACAACTACAATTGTACCCACAACAACTACACCTATAACAGGTGGAACTACAACAGTTGAAGAAACCACAATTGAGACAAGTCCATCTACATCCACAAAGCCACCCAAAGAAGTCACCACCGGCCCAACAACCACTTCCACAACTGTAATTGTTGAAACCTCTACCTCAACATCTCAGCCCATAACAACAGGTGAAGAAACAACAGGTCCAGTAGTGATCACATCCAATCCCACTACTTTAACAACAACTACAATTGTACCCACAACAACTACACCTATAACAGGTGGAACTACAACAGTTGAAGAAACCACAATTGAGACAAGTCCATCTACATCCACAAAGCCACCTAAAGAAGTCACCACCGGCCCAACAACCACTTCCACCACTGTAATTGTTGAAACCTCTACCTCAACATCTCAGCCCATAACAACAGGTGAAGAAACAACAGGGCCAGTTGTCATAACATCCAGTCCCACTACTTTAACATCAACTACAATTGTACCCACAACAACTACACCTACCACAGGTGGACCTACAATTGAGGAAACCACAACTGAGAGTATTCCATCTACATCCACAAAGCCACCTAAAGAAGTCACCACAGGCCAAACAACCACTTCCACCACTGTAATTGTTGAAACCTCTACCTCAACATCACAACCCAAAACAACAGGTGAAGAAACAACAGGGCCAGTTGTCATAACATCCAATCCCACTACTTTAACAACAACTACAATTAAACCCACAACAACTACACCTACCACAGGTGGACCTACAATTGAAGAAACCACAACTGAGAGTATTCCATCTACATCCACAAAGCCACCTAAAGAAGTCACCACCGGCCCAACAACCACTTCCACCACTGTAATTGTTGAAACCTCTACCTCAACATCACAACCCAAAACAACAGGTGAAGAAACAACAGGGCCAGTTGTCATAACATCTAATCCCACTACTTTAACAACAACTACAATTAAACCCACAACAACTACACCTACCACAGGTGGACCTACAATTGAAGAAACCACAACTGAGAGTATTCCATCTACATCCACAAAGTCACCTAAAGAAGTCACCACCGGCCCAACAACCACTTCCACCACTGTAATTGTTGAAACCTCTACCTCAACATCTCAGCCCATAACAACAGGTGAAGAAACAACAGGTCCAGTAGTGATCACATCCAATCCCACTACTTTAACAACAACTACAATTGTACCCACAACAACTACACCTATAACAGGTGGAACTACAACAGTTGAAGAAACCACAATTGAGACAAGTCCATCTACATCCACAAAGCCACCTAAAGAAGTCACCACTGGCCCAACAACCACTTCCACCACTGTAATTGATGAAACCTCTACCTCAACATCACAACCCAAAACAACAGGTGAAGAAACAACAGGGCCAGCTGTCATATCTTCCAGTCCCTCTATTTTAACAACAACAACAATTGTACCCACAACAACTACACCTACCACAGGTGGAACTACAACAGTTGAAGAAACCACAATTGAGACAAGTCCATCTACATCCACAAAGCCACCCAAGGAAGTCACCACCGGCCCAACAACCACTTCCACAACTGTAATTGTTGAAACCTCTACCTCAACATCACAACCCAAAACAACAGGTGAAGAAACAACAGGGCCAGTTGTCATAACTTCCAATCCCACTACTTTAACAACAACTACAATTGTACCCACAACAACTACACCTATAACAGGTGGAACTACAACAGTTGAAGAAACCACAATTGAGACAAGTCCATCTACATCCACAAAGCCACCCAAAGAAGTCACCACCGGCCCAACAACCACTTCCACAACTGTAATTGTTGAAACCTCTACCTCAACATCTCAGCCCATAACAACAGGTGAAGAAACAACAGGTCCAGTAGTGATCACATCCAATCCCACTACTTTAACAACTACAATTGTACCCACAACAACTACACCTATAACAGGTGGAACTACAACAGTTGAAGAAACCACAATTGAGACAAGTCCATCTACATCCACAAAGCCACCTAAAGAAGTCACCACCGGCCCAACAACCACTTCCACCACTGTAATTGTTGAAACCTCTACCTCAACATCTCAGCCCATAACAACAGGTGAAGAAACAACAGGGCCAGTTGTCATAACATCCAGTCCCACTACTTTAACATCAACTACAATTGTACCCACAACAACTACACCTACCACAGGTGGACCTACAATTGAGGAAACCACAACTGAGAGTATTCCATCTACATCCACAAAGCCACCTAAAGAAGTCACCACAGGCCAAACAACCACTTCCACCACTGTAATTGTTGAAACCTCTACCTCAACATCACAACCCAAAACAACAGGTGAAGAAACAACAGGGCCAGTTGTCATAACATCCAATCCCACTACTTTAACAACAACTACAATTAAACCCACAACAACTACACCTACCACAGGTGGACCTACAATTGAAGAAACCACAACTGAGAGTATTCCATCTACATCCACAAAGCCACCTAAAGAAGTCACCACCGGCCCAACAACCACTTCCACCACTGTAATTGTTGAAACCTCTACCTCAACATCACAACCCAAAACAACAGGTGAAGAAACAACAGGGCCAGTTGTCATAACATCCAATCCCACTACTTTAACAACAACTACAATTAAACCCACAACAACTACACCTACCACAGGTGGACCTACAATTGAAGAAACCACAACTGAGAGTATTCCATCTACATCCACAAAGCCACCTAAAGAAGTCACCACCGGCCCAACAACCACTTCCACCACTGTAATTGTTGAAACCTCTACCTCAACATCTCAGCCCATAACAACAGGTGAAGAAACAACAGGTCCAGTAGTGATCACATCCAATCCCACTACTTTAACAACAACTACAATTGTACCCACAACAACTACACCTATAACAGGTGGAACTACAACAGTTGAAGAAACCACAATTGAGACAAGTCCATCTACATCCACAAAGCCACCTAAAGAAGTCACCACTGGCCCAACAACCACTTCCACCACTGTAATTGTTGAAACCTCTACCTCAACATCACAACCCAAAACAACAGGTGAAGAAACAACAGGGCCAGCTGTCATATCTTCCAGTCCCTCTACTTTAACAACAACAACAATTGTACCCACAACAACTACACCTACCACAGGTGGAACTACAACAGTTGAAGAAACCACAATTGAGACAAGTCCATCTACATCCACAAAGCCACCCAAGGAAGTCACCACCGGCCCAACAACCACTTCCACAACTGTAATTGTTGAAACCTCTACCTCAACATCACAACCCAAAACAACAGGTGAAGAAACAACAGGGACAGTTGTCATAACTTCCAATCCCACTACTTTAACAACAACTACAATTGTACCCACAACAACTACACCTATAACAGGTGGAACTACAACAGTTGAAGAAACCACAATTGAGACAAGTCCATCTACATCCACAAAGCCACCCAAAGAAGTCACCACCGGCCCAACAACCACTTCCACAACTGTAATTGTTGAAACCTCTACCTCAACATCTCAGCCCATAACAACAGGTGAAGAAACAACAGGTCCAGTAGTGATCACATCCAATCCCACTACTTTAACAACAACTACAATTGTACCCACAACAACTACACCTATAACAGGTGGAACTACAACAGTTGAAGAAACCACAATTGAGACAAGTCCATCTACATCCACAAAGCCACCTAAAGAAGTCACCACCGGCCCAACAACCACTTCCACCACTGTAATTGTTGAAACCTCTACCTCAACATCTCAGCCCATAACAACAGGTGAAGAAACAACAGGGCCAGTTGTCATAACATCCAGTCCCACTACTTTAACATCAACTACAATTGTATCCACAACAACTACACCTACCACAGGTGGACCTACAATTGAGGAAACCACAACTGAGAGTATTCCATCTACATCCACAAAGCCACCTAAAGAAGTCACCACAGGCCAAACAACCACTTCCACCACTGTAATTGTTGAAACCTCTACCTCAACATCACAACCCAAAACAACAGGTGAAGAAACAACAGGGCCAGTTGTCATAACATCCAATCCCACTACTTTAACAACAACTACAATTAAACCCACAACAACTACACCTACCACAGGTGGACCTACAATTGAAGAAACCACAACTGAGAGTATTCCATCTACATCCACAAAGCCACCTAAAGAAGTCACCACCGGCCCAACAACCACTTCCACCACTGTAATTGTTGAAACCTCTACCTCAACATCTCAGCCCCTAACAACAGGTGAAGAAACAACAGGTCCAGTAGTGATCACATCCAATCCCACTACTTTAACAACAACTACAATTGTACCCACAACAACTACACCTATAACAGGTGGAACTACAACAGTTGAAGAAACCACAATTGAGACAAGTCCATCTACATCCACAAAGCCACCTAAAGAAGTCACCACCGGCCCAACAACCACTTCCACCACTGTAATTGTTGAAACCTCTACCTCAACATCACAACCCAAAACAACAGGTGAAGAAACAACAGGGCCAGTTGTCATAACTTCCAATCCCTCTACTTCAACAACAACTACAATTACACCCACAACAACTACACCTACCACAGCTGGAACTACAACAGTTGAAGAAACCACAATTGAGACAAGTCCATCTACATCCACAAAGCCACCTAAAGAAGCCACCACCGGCCAAACAACCACTTCCACCACTGTAATTGTTGAAACCTCTACCTCAACATCTCAGCCCATAACAACAGGTGAAGAAACAACAGGGCCAGTTGTCATAACTTCCAGTCCCTCTACTTTAACAACAACTACACTTGCACCCACAAAAACTACACCTACCACAGGTGGAACTACAACAGTTGAAGAAACCACAATTGAGACAAGTCCATCTACATCCACAAAGCCACCCAAAGAAGTCACCACCGGCCCAACAACCACTTCCACCACTGTAATTGTTGAAACCTCTACCTCAACATCTCAGCCCATAACAACAGGTGAAGAAACAACAGGTCCAGTAGTGATCACATCCAATCCCACTACTTTAACAACAACTACAATTGTACCCACAACAACTACACCTATAACAGGTGGAACTACAACAGTTGAAGAAACCACAATTGAGACAAGTCCATCTACATCCACAAAGCCACCTAAAGAAGTCACCACCGGCCCAACAACCACTTCCACCACTGTAATTGTTGAAACCTCTACCTCAACATCTCAGCCCATAACAACAGGTGAAGAAACAACAGGTCCAGTAGTGATCACATCCAATCCCACTACTTTAACAACAACTACAATTGTACCCACAACAACTACACCTATAACAGGTGGAACTACAACAGTTGAAGAAACCACAATTGAGACAAGTCCATCTACATCCACAAAGCCACCTAAAGAAGTCACCACCGGCCAAACAACCACTTCCACCACTGTAATTGTTGAAACCTCTACCTCAACATCACAACCCAAAACAACAGGTGAAGAAACAACAGGGCCAGTTGTCATAACTTCCAATCCCACTACTTTAACAACAACTACAATTGTACCCACAACAACTACACCTATAACAGGTGGAACTACAACAGTTGAAGAAACCACAATTGAGACAAGTCCATCTACATCCACAAAGCCACCTAAAGAAGTCACCACCGGCCCAACAACCACTTCCACCACTGTAATTGTTGAAACCTCTACCTCAACATCTCAGCCCATAACAACAGGTGAAGAACCAACAGGGCCAGTTGTCATAACTTCCAATCCCTCTACTTTAACAACAACTACACTTGCACCCACAACAACTACACCTACCACAGGTGGAACTACAACAGTTGAAGAAACCACAATTGAGACAAGTCCATCTACATCCACAAAGCCACCCAAAGAAGTCACCACCGGCCCAACAACCACTTCCACCACTGTAATTGTTGAAACCTCTACCTCAACATCTCAGCCCATAACAACAGGTGAAGAAACAACAGGTCCAGTAGTGATCACATCCAATCCCACTACTTTAACAACAACTACAATTGTACCCACAACAACTACACCTACCACAGGTGGACCTACAATTGAGGAAACCACAACTGAGAGTATTCCATCTACATCCACAAAGCCACCTAAAGAAGTCACCACAGGCCAAACAACCACTTCCACCACTGTAATTGTTGAAGCCTCTACCTCAACATCACAACCCAAAACAACAGGTGAAGTAACAACAGGTCCAGTAGTGATCACATCCAATCCCACTACTTTAACAACAACTACAATTGTACCCACAACAACTACACCTATAACAGGTGGAACTACAACAGTTGAAGAAACCACAATTGAGACAAGTCCATCTACATCCACAAAGCCACCCAAAGAAGTCACCACCGGCCCAACAACCACTTCCACCACTGTAATTGTTGAAACCTCTACCTCAACATCTCAGCCCATAACAACAGGTGAAGAAACAACAGGTCCAGTAGGGATCACATCCAATCCCACTACTTTAACAACAACTACAATTGTACCCACAACAACTACACCTACCACAGGTGGACCTACAATTGAGGAAACCACAACTGAGAGTATTCCATCTACATCCACAAAGCCACCTAAAGAAGTCACCACAGGCCAAACAACCACTTCCACCACTGTAATTGTTGAAACCTCTACCTCAACATCACAACCCAAAACAACAGGTGAAGAAACAACAGGTCCAGTAGTGATCACATCCAATCCCACTACTTTAACTACAACTACAAATGCACCCACAACAACTACACCTATAACAGGTGGAACTACAACAGTTGAAGAAACCACAATTGAGACAAGTCCATCTACATCCACAAAGCCACCTAAAGTTGTCACCACTGGCCCAACAACCACTTCCACCACTGTAATTGTTGAAATCTCTACCTCAACATCTCAGCCCATAACAACAGGTGAAGAAACAACAGGTCCAGTAGTGATCACATCCAATCCCACTACTTTAACAACAACTACAATTAAACCCACAACAACTACACCTACCACAGGTGGACCTACAATTGAAGAAACCACAACTGAGAGTATTCCATCTACATCCACAAAGCCACCTAAAGAAGTCACCACCGGCCCAACAACCACTTCCACCACTGTAATTGTTGAAACCTCTACCTCAACATCTCAGCCCATAACAACAGGTGAAGAAACAACAGGTCCAGTAGGGATCACATCCAATCCCACTACTTTAACAACAACTACAATTGTACCCACAACAACTACACCTACCACAGGTGGACCTACAATTGAGGAAACCACAACTGAGAGTATTCCATCTACATCCACAAAGCCACCTAAAGAAGTCACCACAGGCCAAACAACCACTTCCACCACTGTAATTGTTGAAACCTCTACCTCAACATCACAACCCAAAACAACAGGTGAAGAAACAACAGGTCCAGTAGTGATCACATCCAATCCCACTACTTTAACTACAACTACAAATGCACCCACAACAACTACACCTATAACAGGTGGAACTACAACAGTTGAAGAAACCACAATTGAGACAAGTCCATCTACATCCACAAAGCCACCTAAAGTTGTCACCACTGGCCCAACAACCACTTCCACCACTGTAATTGTTGAAATCTCTACCTCAACATCTCAGCCCATAACAACAGGTGAAGAAACAACAGGTCCAGTAGTGATCACATCCAATCCCACTACTTTAACAACAACTACAATTAAACCCACAACAACTACACCTACCACAGGTGGACCTACAATTGAAGAAACCACAACTGAGAGTATTCCATCTACATCCACAAAGCCACCTAAAGAAGTCACCACCAGCCCAACAACCACTTCCACCACTGTAATTGTTGAAACCTCTACCTCAACATCACAGCCCACAACAACAGGTGAAGAAACAACAGAGCCAGTTGTCATTACTTCCAATCCTACGACTTCAACAACAACAACAATGGCACCCACAACAACTACAGAGGTAATTAAACCTACCACAGGTGGAACTACAAGGGTTGAAGAAACCACAACTGAGACAAGTCCATCTACATCCACAAAGCCACCTAAAGAAGTCACCACTGGCCCAACTACATCTTCTACAACTTATATAATTGTAACTTCAACTTCAACATCACAACCTTCAACAACAAGTACAGAAACAACAGAGCCAGTTGTCATCACAGGCCCATTTGAAACAACAAGAACTCCTTCAGCATCGCCACAAGTGATTATTACACCTACATCACAAGCAGTCACCATCAGCCACTGCATTTGCAATGTTAATGGGACACAGTATCTACCAGGTAACATGTTATAAATGTCATTCAGATAATCAAAATAAAGGACATTTCACTCATCTTTTATGAACTTTGCAAAATGAAATGTTCTAACACTTGCCTTTTTTAACAATCAGGGAACCTAGTGTATAATGTGACCGATGGTTCAGGGTGGTGCTTCACCGCTTACTGCAAAGCAACGTGTCAAGTTGAAGTGGAGTCAAATCCATGTCCTTCCTCTACACCACCCACTGTATCACCCACAACGTCAGAGGAGACCACGACCACACCACCAACAACTCAATCCTCGCCAGACTGCACTAGCGTTCAGCCACCAAGAAAGGTCATTTTTTCCCTAAAAATCTGTTTTTTGGGTGGGTAAAAATAAATGGGTGAAATGGTATTTTAATGCTTGAGACATGGATCGTGTATGTGTGCCATTCAGAGGTTGAATGGGCAAGACAAAAGATTGAAGTGCCTTTGAACGGAGTATGGTAGTAGGTGCCAGGCACACTGGTTTGTGTCAAGATCTGCAACACTGCTGAGTTTTTCATGCTAAACCGTTTCCTTTATGCACCAAGAATGGTCCACCACCCAAAGGACATCCAGCCAACTTGACACAATAGTGGGAAGCACTGGAGTCGACATGGGCCAGCATCCCTGTGGAAAGCTTTCGACACCTTGTAGAGTCCATGCCCCGACGTACACTTAGAGTATGTTTAACCCACCTTGTGCATGTTTGAGTAATTGCTTTCCCTTATCAAATCAATGGCAGAATGGAGAATCTTGGCAGCTGAATAGCTGTACCACAGCAATTTGCCAGGACGGCATTGTTGTCCAGCTACCAGTAAAATGCAAGCCAGTGGAGCCACTACAGTGTGAGAATGGCCGTCCACCTGTCAAGGTCTATGATTCAACTGGATGCTGCTTTACGTATGAATGTGAATGTAAGTGACAACATAAACCCAACAATCTGAATGAAAATAAGACATTATTGCTCATTAGTTTTCAATGTCCTCTGTCAATAGCTTTCATTATTATCAACTCATATTTTAACATGTTGCAGGTGTATGCAG
This sequence comes from Salmo trutta, assembly GCF_901001165.1. Lineage (NCBI taxonomy): Eukaryota > Metazoa > Chordata > Actinopteri > Salmoniformes > Salmonidae > Salmo > Salmo trutta. The sequence continues at coordinate 22,232,887 of NC_042985.1, forward strand.
TGGATGGGGTGGATCTCACTACATGACATTTGATGGAGTATATTACAATTTCCAGGAGAACTGCTCATACACCTTAGTGAAAGAAATCAACTTCAAATACAACCTTACTATTATTGTTGATAATCACTACTGTGGAAACGCTGACAGTGGATTCTGTCCTCAGTCCCTTATCATTCATTACAAATCCGATGAAGTGATTCTAACCCAGCAGAGATCTGGTGAAACAACAGAAAATGTGGTAACTATTTAAAAAATATCATTCTCATTGCTTTTTTTTAAAATATCCATAATTGTTTTATGTATGTTGCTGCGTTATCATGCTTTACTTAAATCCCATAACTTTAAATGAAAACCAATTATGGGGTTAACATTGTCATGTTACTACTTTCAAGATAACACGTGACTCAACCATCTAAATGTGTATTCATTTCTACACAAACGCAGGTATATGTCAACAGTAAACGAATCTACCCAGCTTACAGAATGGGTGACATTGCTCTAACAAGTACTGGTGTGGAGGTCGTGCTGGAGATCACTGATCTTAAGGTTCAGGTGTCTTACAAGGGGTCATCATTTAGCATCAACCTTCCTTACTCCCTCTTCCAAAGCAGCACAGAGGGCCAGTGTGGTGAGTATTATTAAAGAGGGTCAATATACATTTCACAGTTTCAAACTTTCAGTATATGCTCCTATCTACACCACCCTATAGAAATTGCAAACGACAAGACAACTATGACTTGTCCTTGCTAACTAGGTTTTACCCTACTTAATATCCGTATTTTCAAGGTACCTGTGATAATTCCCAGAAGAATGACTGCCAGTCACCTAATGGTCAGATACAGAGCTGCTCAGTCGCAGCTAGCCAGTGGCTGATTCCAAACCAGGACTGTCCAACTCCTCCAACAGCACCACCCACTACCACCACAGCAACCCCAATTACATCCCCTACCCCCTGCAAGACAGTCATTTGTGAAATCATGAACAGCAAGTAAGGAACATATCAAGGGAACGAAAAAGGGAACAAGAACACAATAAGAATTCATTTCCTAATTGTAATGTACATTTTCTGTCATGTTCATTTTCTTGTATTTGCACCTGTTTTTATCATAATACAGGTACCGTTCCATTGGCATTTCTAGTTAAAGGTTGCACTCCATGCATCTCTTTAAATCACTCTCTATGTTATTTTATTTCAAAGGGTCTTTGAGGAATGCCATAAAGCGATTTCTCCTGATGCCTTCATTCAGGCCTGTAGATCAGATGTCTGCAACAATGCTAATTCTAGCTGCTCTAGTCTGGAGGCGTATGCATCTGAATGTGCAAATAAAGGGATCTGCGTTGACTGGAGGAAGTCCACCGATGGAGAATGTGGTGAGCTATGAATCCAAGCATAGTAGTCATGCCACAAATTCATAGGAAGCTACTTTTGTCTTAGGCAGCTACTTAAAAAAATGTTTTTGATGGTGTTTAGCATAACTGTGACCTATTTTTGTCCTGCAGAGCATACATGCCCAGCCACTAAGGTGTACATGCCATGTGGTCCAGCAGTTGAACCAACATGTAATACCAGGTAATCTTTAGTCTGATTTGATGTCATATGAATTTCCTTCATATGAGCCTTCTTTTAAATAAACGATCTCCTGCATAATCCCAAACCTCTTTTGTATGCAGATATAATGAGAAGTATTTGAACAACCAAACCCAAATGACCAATAAGACGAAGGAGGGTTGCTTCTGTCCATCTAAAACCGTCTTGTTCAGCACCTACTCTGATACTTGTGTGATCTCCTGTGGTAAGAATGGGTTATGGGTCATTTGCAGGTAGCTATCAATATGACAATTAGCCCTTTCTGTACTTTGAAACCTTAAATTAATCATGAATCATGGTTTACAGGCTTTATTGTAATGGAACAGTTAACAAAATGTGTTGATGTGGAGGTGTGAAGAATTTGATGCCAACCATGTGAGACAAAACTTTTAAACACACCCTTATTTTTCAGGCTGCACCGGACCTGATGGCAACCCCAAAATGGTAAGAATTTCCTCCATCTAAATATTCTCCAGATATTAATTCTCACATAGACATATTGTGAGATGCATTTCACATGAGTCAGGGAAACTTACATACTTGGATGGATACTTTTCATTGACATAGTATAGGTCTTGGCCTCTTTATTCCTTCCAATGAACTGACCAGAAGAAAACTTTAAATCTCTGAATAACTACCTCCAAACCATTTCTTATCAGCTAATGATGGTTCATATTAACTGCCATGGTTAAATCCAGTTCATTGCAGAACAAAAACAGTTGAGTTACTCTTTTCTGTTTCTGTATTGACCTGACATTGCCCTGTTTTTTTAAGCCTGGTGATACATGGGAGAGTGGTTGCCAGCAATGCACCTGTGACATGGACTCCATGATTGTCCAGTGCCAGCCTATCACTTGCCCCACACCAGCCATACCCATCTGCAATGAGACTGGATACAGATTGGTGAACAAGACAGAAGGCTGCTGCCAGAAATATACATGTGGTGAGTATTGGAGCAGACCCTTCAGTAAATCATTAGAAAGCCAACTCTTATTCATAGAGTACTAGACCAAGATTATCTGTAGGGTCATAGAGGTTATTTGACCCTCTATCGGCTCGTCTTTTAATCACTTCTCATTGGTTACCTCTGTAACAGAGTGCGATGCACTGCTTTGCCCCAAAGTCATGATGGACTGCCAGCCAGGGTGGGAGGCAATTATAAGCACGTCCATCTCAAGCTGCTGTCCAGAGTATACCTGTGGTAAGTCCCCTTGATTTACTTCATCAGTGGATTAGTTAGTTCATTGACTTTGTAATTCCCAGGTATCACTGGTTACATTTGTGTTAACTCTGACATGAGTCACTGGTATCACTGACTGATTTCTTAATGTGTGTCTGTTCAGTTCCTAAGGGTGTATGTGTCTACAATAACATTGAGTATCAGGTAAGAATAAGTCATTTCAAAGAAATTAAATGAAATTCAACAAGCTTCTGAAAGATTCACACACACATAGCTTGTTTGCTGCCCTCATAATTGGTCACATTCTGCTATAGAACTGCTCCCTTTGCACTCTGACCCTCCTCCAACAGTCTGTTATAGTGGATGATAACTTTTGTCTCTCTCTTTCACTCCAGCCTGGTGCTGAAATTCCTAAAGGAACATGCGAGAATTGCACCTGCAGCTCGATCATGGATCCTAGCACCAAGCTCAACAACATTGTGTGCACAAATATCTCCTGCGACACTACATGTTCACAGGTAGATATGTCTCTCTTACAAAGATGATCAATTCATTTACATATTTATAAGAAACGTGCAGTAGCCTACTCTGGAGGCTACTGCATGCTTATACAATAAGTGAACAATGATTCAATGATGGCTCTCCATCCTCGTCTTAGGGCTTCCAGTATCAGGCCATACCTGGTCAGTGTTGTGGGAAGTGTGTACAGACAAGCTGTGTGGTTACTATGCCAGATAAGACCAAACGCACTATTCAGGTGAGTACAACAAGAGTGTATGAGGATGCATAATCTGTCTGCATGATCTGAAACTCCATCATATTTCTTCATCATCTTGTCCTTGTGCGATAGGTGAACGAAACATGGTCACCACCTGGTGACAAATGTGTGAAGTACACATGTGAGAAACCTGGTGGCCAATATATACCAGTGGAGGTGAAGACTGTGTGCCCTGCATTCAGCCCAGAGAACTGTGTCCCAGTGAGTTTCTGTCCTATCTCACCTCCATCGTGGGGACAATCAACACTGCAGTTACACTGTTTTCCATTCTCTCTCAGAATGTTACTATCAATCCTAGCACTCTTGAGTCATAACGATAGATGTTTCAGTAACATTTAGAATGGAAGGGAGCTCACATAATGTATACAATCTGCCACTTATAAATCATCTCTCCTATTTTTCACCCCAGGGTACAGAGAAGACAGACGCAAATGGATGTTGCAAGACCTGTAAGTAACACGTCCAGCCAAAGCATTCATAATAACCACCTATCTACTGGTTAATAATAGCATGCTATGTCACCTAAACAATACCAACCGGAAACATTGTGTGACTACATACTGGCCAAAAATGTATATGTTGGCTGTTTCTGCTTCATCTGTGTCAAACAATAGCCTAACTCTTGATGCATCTTCCCTGACCAGGCACAGAACGCAGCAATGTCTGTGAGATGAAGTACACCACCACTAGCATTGTCATCAGTGGCTGTGCGACTGCTGAGCCTGTGGAGATCAATTCCTGCTCAGGAAACTGTGGAACCTCTTCTATGTAAGTACTACAGATGCTGAATGCAGCACTAGTCAATGTCATGCAGGCCCCAATCAGTGATCACCTATTCACTGTCTAGTGTGCCCTTTATGAACAAGGAAACAATTTGACTTATTTAATCTTGTCAAGACAACCCAGGGAATTCAAGCCCTCTTTTCAACTTATCTTGTGTTTATGTGAATGTGCAGGTACTCAGCAGAGGCGAACACCATGATGCACTACTGCTCCTGCTGCCAAGAGGCGACCACTAGCCAGAAAGAGGTGGAGCTGATGTGCCCTGATGGGTCAAAGGTCAAGCACTCCTACATCCACGTTGAGTCGTGCGGATGCCATGTCACAGACTGTGATGCGGGCACGACCGCCGCCCCAGGGACGACGAAACCGCGCAGGAGGAGGCGCTAAACGTCTAGGGAGACAACATGCACACTGATATCGCAATTGTCCTCATGACAAGGAATGTTTTAATCCAAATTTGTTTTCTTGTTACGTTTTAATTAAATCTGTCATGCCAGTGTATTTCTACAATCGGCAGCACTTAGCATTATGTTCTTATACCTTCATTGTAAAATGAATGTATTTTCTATGATAAATGTAGTGGAGAATCTCTTTTCTCATTTGTAGTAATTAATAAACAACAGCAGAATCATGTGCTTCTGCATGTTCCTTTTGCTCTTTGAGGAATTCTCACAATCCTTCAAGCTATTCACAGTGACCACTATAACAGTAACATTATGCTACTTAGAAGTATGTACAGGTCACTGCCAAAATAACAGTAACAACAAAGTGTCCTAATAGGGCGTTGGGCCAACAGGAGTCATCAGAAGAGCTTCAATGCACCTTGGCATAGATTCTCAAAGTGTCTGAAATTCTACTGGAGGGATGCGACACCATTCTTCCAAGAGAAATTCCATAATTTGGTGTTTTGTTGATGGTGGTGGAAAATGCTGTCTCAGATGCTGCTTCAGAATCTCCCATACGTAGGTGTTCAATTGGGTTGAGATCTGGTGACTGAAACAGACATGGCATATGGTTTAAATAGTTTTTATGCTCATCAAACCATTCAGGGATCACTCGTGCCCTGTGGATAGGGGCATTGTCATCCACTCCCATCAGGATAGAAATTATTCACCATAAGTTGAAGGCGATCACTCAGAATGGTTCTGTATGTACAGTACTGGTGTTTATCTTGCCCTCTAGGGCAGTGGTATTCAGTCGGGGTTGCGGCGTAACTGCAGTGGGGTCGCCAAAAGAATAAAAAAATAGGGTACTGATTGTTGTATGGGACAATATATAAACGTTTTAGAGAAAGATCATTAGAAAGATTACATTTTGAGTAAATGTATTTATTGGTTTCTTTTCATTTTGATAAGAGACGAAAATGCAATTAATTAAAGGTTATTTGTTGATGTAAAAATCTGCCTGAAACAATTGGTGGTCCCAGCTGAAAAAGTTTGAATACCACTGCTCTATGGGTTGAGTGGTCATAAACCATGGCAGGAAAATGCACCACACACCATAACAGAGCCCTCAGAACCCTCATTTACTCAAGATTTTCTATTATTTTGGCAGTTACCTGTAGCTAGCTACTAGTGGCTTTTGAAAATATATTGACTCAACAAAACTTGCCAAGCAATCACAAGTTAGTAAAGGTATAATAAAATATGTAGCTAGAATAGGGTAGTGACGTTCTTGTGTCATTGACAACATGGTGGGGTTTAATGGGGCAATCTGCAGATCAGACAGTGTCACCCAGTCTCTATCTCTATTGATGTAAGGACCGACCATCCATGAGATCAAAATGATTCAATCCAATCGCATTTTGTCCACTATATGCACGTTTTAAAGGCAATGTTCCAGTGATAGCAGAGACCACATTAACGGTAAACGCAGCACGTCGGCTCAATCGGAAATGACCTTGATATGTCAATTGCGCTGTAACACAGATCTTCCACAGTCCGAATTGAATGTTGGCCTTAATCATGTGTTTGTTTACAATTACATCGTTTACAAAGAAGTAAAACAAGTTTATATTTTGGGTTATAACAGTTGAACTAAGCTCATGAGTCATTTTTAAGTTATATTCTTCAAAAGTCAATGGGTATATTTCAAAAATGGCATGGCAAACAAACCAGGTTGAGATCTACACTTCAAGACCAAACAAATGCAGATAAAACATTTATTTCCATAATGTGTCATGAGTAAAAGAAACAGCAAATGTCAAATTGCAAACATAATTTGATGCCAAAAAAGTTTTGTACATTCAAACCAAACCCATTAAACTGCTGTAGCACGTAGCCTTGCCATTCCATTGCAACAGAATCAGAACAACCTTCCTAACTTCCGCTAGAGGGCCTTCGAACATAAGGATGTTCGAAGGCACATTGATCTAAAAGCACTGTAAAAGTGAAAGAAATGTTATGGTCTCTTTAGCTTAGGAAGGTACATTTACTTATGGACTACCACCAACAAATAAGTAGCATGGCTAAACGTTGGAAGTGTTAGGAGTTATACATTTGCCTGGCTAAACATGACACAATCATGTTCAAAATATGTCTATGAGAATGGGACAAGTACGGGGAAAACAGAGAAGAAAACCTAACATTTAAAATGAAAGTATTTGCTGTGTCTTCACGAAAGTGGAAGGTAAACAGGAACTTGTTAAATCAAGAGGGGATAGAGCAATCAATCAAACATAAGTGCCCACAGAATTGGGATCACTGAAAAAAATATATTTTAAATTTAAACCTGAAGAATTTTTACATATTGTATGACACTCATGGAGTATGGCCTAAGCATAAAGGAAAATAACTATATATTTTCTTTAATGAATCACACCAAAACAGAGGATCTTTCCTTGGAAAAATATATGCACATCTTTGAAGATTAAGCGAATACAAATATAAAATGAAAACCCCATGTTAAAATCAGACCTTTTTGTGTGGACGCCAACATTCAATTCCTCATGTCAAGGGATCTTTACAAGTCTCCACTTTATGTGTGGGCCTATATAAGGTGGTGGGAGGACATTACATTTTATCTGTATGATACTCATACCAACGTATATCAATTTTCTGAATATCATGTTACTTGGTTCTGCACACCATTTTATTTATTAATCCAGCAGGGATTTTCACAGCCTATAACAATTTGCAATAAAGCTGGTGAATTCAGATAGGTTGAAGGGAAAGGATGATATCAGTAATATGTTTATTTCTTCACTGATTTCAATAACTTTATATTACCATGTCATTATTTGATATTGGATTACCATGATATATTCTTCCATCATAGTTAACAACCACTGACCAGTGATATAGAAACATTCGGAGAGGCATTTTTGGTAGAAGTACAAAATCATCTGGCATTATCCAGAGTAGTGGAATGGTGGCAAATTAACCTTAACATTTGAGAGGTTGATAGGCATTGGCTGTGTGGCTATGCGAGGATTTGGACATCTTCTAAGTCATCGCGGTTTGTTATATTGTGATAAGTCCTCTTTCTGCTCTGAACCGCTGCATACCTAAATCTCTTGTCTTCATAATGTATCATCTTTTGAATATATATAACTATATTTATACAGATTGATTGAGATATATCTATATATATCAATCAATCAAACACAGATAAGCTCAAGACAGTACTGGTCAATACACATATACAGAGAAGACTGGCTAGGGAGCTCTCAACAATGTCTCACAACAACTGCTATCTCAAAGATCTAAAGCTTCTGGAGGATCAATTCCTTTCATTACCCCTACATCGCACTGCATCAACATTAATTGTACATAATTCTGAGTCAAGTGGAATGTAAAATTGAGAAGCCAACCAGCCATCACAGCACTTATCAGTAGGCAAACCAATTTGTCCCAATCCCAGATGTGGACTGGGAACAAAGCTATACATTGGTTCATAATACGGATGGTAATGTATACAGATGTATACATGTGTGACACCTCAGATATGGACATCTGCTTATGGTTGAAAACTGCTGGATTTTATTTAGTGTGAGTGACAGTTGAGAGCTCGGAGGCCTGAGTGCATATTTACAAACTGTGCAGGGTGCTGTTGCTGTGAATGGGCAATGTTCTGGCCGCCACAGTGGCTCTATTTGTGGCTCCACTGTTACAGCTCTTCTGTCATCTGCAGCAGAGAGTTGATGGCGGCATCCTTGTTACCTTGCTGGGCCTCAATTACAGTGCGGATCACTTCCCTGTCCAGATTGGGGAACATGTCCTGCAGTGCCTTAAGATCCTCCTCACTACAGGGAGCTTCTTGTGGGGCGACTGTGGGTGCTGCAGGCATACCCATGGGCACCATTCCCTGGTTGTATACAGTGGGCACTCCTGAGAAGAGCAAACCAGAGAGAAATGGGTAAGCAACAATCTCCTATTAAATGTATAATTTAAAACAGGTCAACAGTTCTTAAGGGCAACACACTCTAATAAACATCAGCCTTGCACAGTAAGTAGATCATCTGCTGGGTGCCGATGAGCAGTGGCAATTCAACATGTAGAATAGTCGGGAAAATGAACAGAAAATGACAATGTTCTGTGGTCAATCAGAGGCGTGGTTTGTTTCGTCCTTTAGTTTGACTTACATAAGGCAAGTTATGACCACTTCCATTTGGAAAGTAGACTAGCAATCAAAATAGAACTGGGTCTTAGATGGCTGCAGTGTCTCTGTCCAAGATTGCCAACAGTTGAAGACTGACTTGAGCCCTTTTTAATCTGTTTATAATTGTATAATTAGCCTAGCAGTAGTAATTATTATGTTATGGGTTAGATGGAAAGATCTATGTGCATTGTATTTGGAAAGAGGGAAAGGGGGCCTGTCTCTGAGGGCAAGAATGATTCCATAAGGGTGGAATAGAGCTGATGGAGTTCGAGCTGATAGATCATAATTACTGTTCTATAACACTGTCTTGTATCTTTACTGTTTTAAATACTCTGAATATGAATATACAGTTTTTATATATTCTTAGTGATCAAAAGTAGTGTTAGATTTAGGCTCTTTGTGTATGAGGAGTGTAATTATCTAGTGGATTGCAGTAGCCTGTAGTCGTGTTATGACCTGTATGTGTGCTTTTGCAGCTGCAACACCCAGTGTGGTGAATTAATCTAACTTGAGTTTTCTTGGAGTCCGTTTGGATTATTGTATCAAAAATTAAACCTAACACTACATTACAGTGGAGAGTATGGTTCTACTCACCTGCAATGGGTACGTATCCTACCCCGTGCTGATAGACTGTGGGCATGAGGACAACGGGTGGAGACATATGCATACCTGCTGTCATGTTCTGAAAGCATGAGAGCCAAGAGGAAGAGATAAGGGGCAAGTTGTTAGATAACATCAATCAATCACTTTCAAACTGTACTACAATGACAATGTACAATGTGAGCATGTGTGCTTTATGAACTCACAGCATAAGACATGACCAGGTTGATCATGCCCTCCTTGTCATCGCCTTGTCTGCCACTGAGGCTGTACCACTCATCAACCACACTGCCCTCTCTCAGGCCTTCCGGGATGGTGACGTGTGTCCATGCAATTCTGTCATCCATGGAGAATGCCCTCTGGAAAAGTGACCAGCACAAACACCTCAAATCAGTAACTTGTCCCTAAAATCAAGGATGATCATCGAGAAATACTCAAAGTAGATTGCTATCAATAACTCTAGACAGGCCTAGTTGTCGAGCCAATAACAAGTTATGATCTTCTCCTCACCCACCGCCCCCTAATTCCTTCTTTCTCACCTCATCAAAGATCTCCAGGTAGAAGGAGTCTACTCCAGGTGGGACAGTGCACTGGATAACTTTGTTCCATCGTGGATTCTTGGCACCATTATGGGCTGTGGGTGTTTCATAAACAGCATACCCTAGTCGGACCCTGCAGTAAGGGTCCATGCGTGTCATACCATAGTTTTTAGCTAGCTTGGCCTGGAGAGAACAGGGACATAACAGTGATTCACAGGAAAACATTCCCACTGCATTAATATACTTGTGTTCCACAATAAGTCTTAATTCTAGGGAAAGACCAAGCAGATGCAGTTAAAAACACCCTACCTGCACTACAGTGATGCTAAGCCGCCCTACAGTGCCCAGGGATCCCCCATACTGCAACTGCTGCGCTGCTTGGGCATCCAACTGAACTTGTTGCTGCTGCTGGGTGGGAGTAATACGCAGGAAGTCTTGGGGCAACTCCCCAATGTATACCTAAAAAGACAAAAGGAGTGGAGGAATTTTGAGTGAGGACAGGCAAACCACACTAGAGGAAGAAAAGGGTCACAATATGCAGCGATTTCTCGGACACACCATTGATAGCATGTTAGGTGACGCGACAAACGGACGCTATGTGAGAATTCTACAAAGAACAGGAGTAAACAAATCTATGTTCACTAAATGTCAATAATATGGTCGTCAAAATACATTCATCATTTGAAAACATTAATGTGGCAGTTGTTACCCATGTCTAAAACTCCCAATACTGTAATGTTATGATATTTACGCGATATGAGACAAACTAATGCAAGTGCTAAGAATTCTATGGGACAGCCCTTTTTGTGAAACCCGCGAAATCAGTGTGTTCATATTTGCTTTTGGCGTAAGGTATTCCTCAACCTACCAGAGTAAGATCTGTGTGACATTGTATTGCTAAGAAGTATTGGAAAGTCCTGAGGGTGTTTCATGGGTATTGGACATCCTTGGACTGAACTATAAGGTAAAACTATATTCTTTCGGCTCTATCATTAAATTTTTTCTTCAGAGACACAAAAACACATAGCAGGTTACAAAGTAGAGCTTCATAGCCAGTGTTGCCAACTATTTTTCAGTGAGACCAACTATTGGCTCCTTGATTTGTCGCTAGATTACGTTTTGCCTTGCGGCACAGCTGCGGTCCCCGATGAAGCATTTTCTTCTCCCACTTTTGTTTTCTGCAGAATTGATTTGGAAAAGTCACTAAAGGCTATCAAAAATGTATAAACCCACCGTGTCAAAACTCCCCAAAAGGCAGCCTGAAAAGTAGCTGAATTTGTCGCTAGAACATTTGACCAATAAAAGTCACTGGAGGGGTCTGAAAACTTGCTAAATATAGCGACAAAGTCACTAAATTGGCAACATTGCATCGTAGCTACAATTTGATGTAGGGGTTGTCAGGGGTTGCTCCAAATTCTTGTTCCCCCACTCACATTTCCATGATGAGTGCTAGCTTGCCAGCTGTGTGGGAGTGCTTGACACCGTTCCCTGAGGCAACTGGGGCGAGAGGGAGCACTGTGCAGCATTGGCAGTATTATGCCACTTTGTGTGATTAATGGTTTTATTCTTTCAAGTAAAAACTACAAGAATTCAGTGGCGACAGGCTCACAATCGATAACAACATAGCTAAGTGAATTGAAAATGTGTCCCATCTATCCTTCTGTGCAGCTGGCTAGCAGGCAGCTCACTGTCTCTTCTGAGCCTAGGCTAATTATTTGCTGGAAATGGTGCAGTTTATACTCCCTTCACCAGAGAAATTCATCAACCACAACAAATAACATTACAATGTAACCCAACTCAGGCGTAGGCCTACCTTAGAAGTAAGCTATGTTATTAGACTAGTAGACTTCTGTGTAACAGTTCAGACTTAGTGAGAAGTGTGTCTGTGTTAGGCTATGTGTGATGTGGTGTGTGTGTGTGTTTGTTGGTGGGTGCTGTGTGAGGATTCAGAGAAATGTGTGTCTGTGTTTAGCACTGTGTGTGTGTGTGTGTGTTGGTGGGGGTGCTGTTTGAGTGTGTGGGGATGCTGTGTGTGTGGGATATGCAGAGTGTGTATGCAGGTGGCGCAGGGTTGGGCCTATTATTTGGCACTCTAGGCCTATTCAGTTGGACAACTAAATACAACATAACTGTGATATATACTGCCCAACAGTTGCTAATTGGTAAATACTAAATAGTAAGCCTGCTTTTTGTTCATAATTATGTAATTAATCCCAATTATATGCACTCTTAACACCCCTGGTGTGTGTTTGTACACGGGCATGGGCTCCACCTTACTCCTCAGTGTAATCTACCAGTTCTGCATAAAACATCAATATATGTTAACAATGACCACCTTAGTTTAAATGAATGGTCTTAACTTGCTGTATTTTGTGTTTATTCCATACTTTAATATGCTAATTGATCTGTATCACATTTTTATAAATTGTACAAAAAATTATTCTAATTTCATAAATTGTTTAAAATTGTTACAAACTCTCAGTTTTGCATAAAACATTAAGATTTGCTAATAATATGACCATCCCTACTTTTAATTATTGGGCTTTAATTACTGTAATTGTGTTTTCCATACTGACTCATTTGCGTATTAAGTGCCTAATTTTCATAATATGGCATTTTAATTTCATACATGTAATTTTATTTGAATCATCTCTGTGTTCTACATAAACCCTGAAAATGGCATAACAATATGACCACCCTATCTTTAGTTATTGGACAAAAAGTGTCAGGTGACTTGGTCCCTTATACTGAGAAGGCTTTTCAGTCCAGGGTTCAATCAGTCTGGGAAACCGGTCCAACATCATCAGATCTAGCTTGGCCATGCCTCTCCATCACTGCCCTATTGGAGGTGGTTCAGTAAAATGATGCTTAATATCTCTTGCCTAGACTTCAGCTCAAATTGGCTAACAGACGGCAGTGGTTTAGCTGTGTCCTGATAAACTCAAGCAAGTTTAAATCTGGGCGAGTAACATTAGCTAAGCTGGCCATATAGACACTAGCTACAGCCATTTGCCTCACATGCTGACCACACCACTCACGTGCGTTGCAAAATAAATGTACACATACAGTTGAAGTCGGAAGTTTACATACACCTAGGTTGGAGTCATTAAAACTAATTTTTCAACCACTCCACAAATGTCTTGTTAACAAACTATAGTTTGGCCTCAGAAGCTTCTTGCTAATTGACATAATTTGAGTCAATTGTAGGTGTACTACCTTCAAACTCAGTGCCTCTTTGCTTGACATCATGGGAAAAACAAAAGAAATCAGTAAAGACCGAAGAAAAAAAAATGTAGACCTCCACAAGTCTGGTTCATCCTTGGGAGCAATTTCCAAATGCCTGAATGTACCACGCTCATCTGTACAAACAATAGTACGCAAGTATAAACACCATGGAACCACGCAGCCGTCAAACCGCTCAGTAAGGAGACGGATTCTGTCTCCTAGAGAGGAACGTACTTTGGTGCAAAAAGTGCAAATCAATCCCAGAACAACAGCAAACGACCTTGTGAAGATACTGGAGGAAACAGGTACAAAAGTATCAATATCCACAGCAAAACGAGTCCTATATCGACATAACCTGAAAGGCCACTCAGCAAGGAAGAAGCCACTGCTCCAAAACCGCCATAAAAAAGCCAGACTATGGTTTGCAACTGCACATGGGGAAAAATATCGTACTTTTTGGAGAAATGTCCTCTGGTCTGATGAAACAAAAATATAACTTTTTGGGCATAATGACCATCGTTATGTTAGGATGAAAAAGGGGGAGGCTTGCAAGCCGAAGAACAACATCCCAACGTGAAGCATGGGGGTGGCAGCATCAAGTTGTGGGGGTGCTTTGCTGCAGGAGGGACTGGGGCACTTCACAAAATAGATGGCAAATGGGTCTTCCAAATGGACAATGACCCCAAGCATACTTCCAATGTTGTGGCAAAATGGCTTAAGGACAACAAAGTCAGGTATTAGAGTGGCCATCACAAAGCCCTGAACTCAATCATATAGAACATTTGTGGGCAGAACTGAAAAAGCGTGTGCGAGCAAGAAGGCCTACAAACCTGACTCAGTTACACCAGCTCTGTCAGGAGGAATTCACCCAAAATTCACCCAACTTATTGTGGGAAGCTTGTGGAAGGCTACTCGAAACGTTTCACCCAAGTTAAACAATTTAAAGGCAATGCTACCAAATACAGTTTGAGTGTATATAAACGTCTGACCCACTGGGAATGTGATGAAAGAAATAAAAGCTGAACTAAATCTTAAAATAAAGTGGTGATCCTAACTGGCCGAAGACAGGGAATTTTTATTTGGATGAAATGTCAGGAATTGTGAAAAACTGACTTTAAATGTATTTGGCTAAGGTGTATGTAAACTTCTGACTTCAACTGTACATGCTATTCAATCATTGCACACACACACTGCGTCTGCGTAGCCAGGCACTAAAATAGAACTTGGTTCTATTTGTAAAGCTTAACACGCTGCAAGTCCAACCTCTCCCATCTCCTCATTGGTTTTTAGGAGCATATACACACATGGGTGATTGAAAGATTAACTGAGGTCCACACTCCAGTCGGTAGTGGCAATGCACCTTAAAGTTAGTTGCCAACCGCCATATAAAGTCAGAAGAAGCAGCAGCCTGGAGGAGGAGAGATTACTAGAAAAGAAAAACTTTTACCCTTTTATCTGTGGATTAGAGGACCTTGTGAATTTCAGGTAAAATAACAACCCAATACGACCTCCCGTGTGGCACAGTGGTCTAAGGCACTGCATTGCAGTGTTAGCTGTGCCACCAGAGACTCTGGGTTCGAGCCCAGGCTCTGTCGCAGCTGGCCGTGACCGGGAGGCCCATGGGGCGGTGCACAATTGGCCTAGCGTCGTCCGGGTTAGGGAGGGTTTGGCCGGCAGGGATATCCTTGTCTCATTGCGCACTAGTGACTCCTGTGGTGGGCCGGGCGCAGTGCACGCTGACCAGGTTGCTAGGTGTACAGTGTTTCCTCTGACACATTGGTGTGGCTGGCTTCCAGGTTGGTTGCGTGCTGTGTTAAGAAGCAGTGCGGCTTGGTTGAGTTGTGTTTCGGAGGACGCATGGCTCTCGACCTTCGCCTCTCCCGAGTCTGTGTGAGAGTTGTAGTGATGAGACAAGACAGTAACTACTAACAATTGGATACCATGAAAAAGGGGGTAAAAAAACAACCCAATGTTTATATCCCAGGAAGCTAGCTAGCTATCCTAGGAAGCTAGCTAGCTAAATTGCCATAAATCTTCAATGCTTTTCGACCTGTCCCCAAATTAATATAGTTGGTTCAGAGTTTGTTTTGATATTTCAATCTGCGTGTCTTGATCGCGTCTGGGGAGTGGGGACAAAATCAACATGCTAGACGGAAGATGGCAGAAAGGGAGGTTTTGTTTGATACTGTTAGTGAGTCGAGTGAAGCTAATAGTACAGAAAGTGAGAATGAGTGGGTGACACCGGCAAAGAAAAAGGGCAACAAGAGAAGTAAAGCTATGTTGGAAAATAGGAAACCACTAGACTCGGTTTTTGGTCCGAGTCAGGGTTTTGGATCAGTTCTGGATCAATAGTACTTGGGAAATCCATTTAACGTCTCCATGAAATCTGGAATGTGTTGGAAAAAGTGTGGAATCAGTGAGTCACAAGAAGTGGTCTTATTTAAAAAATGTTGTGTGTCTGCGGAGCAGGAGAAGCGCGTGTTAAGACTCACAAAGATAGAGTGGAATGTCTCCTGCATGGATTTTCGTAGCAGACCGCCTATCAAGGGGGTTATTTCTGGTGTGGGGCAAGAAATAAAGGCTGAGGATATAACTGAAGACATCGATGGAGTGGTCGGTGCACGTCGATTGACCTGTATGGTGTACGGAGAACATAAGTTCCCTACTGTTCTTTGATGAAGAGTCTCTCCCTAGATACCCTGTAAGAGCTTTTGTGTACAAGCCCCTTCAGTGTCATGAATGTAAAAGATTGTGTCATGTGTCAAGTCTGTGCAGACGGGATGAATATCATATGCCAGATGAAGGGAAATGATGCACCTGTGGAGGTGAACATGCGCCTGAATTCTTGGAGTGCCCTGTTAGGGTGAAGGAAAAAGAGGTGGAAAGGGTAAAGAGTGTCCAGCTGTCTCCTATCTGGAGGCGGTGAGAAAATTGGAAGGAACAAGTGGCAGAGAAGAAGCAATGGTAGAGCCACCACGACCAGTGAAGGTTTCTCATCAACTGAGGGATAGTGAATTGCTACATGTTAAAAAGGTGGAATTTGTATTATTTATTGCAATGGTCATAAACTGTACAGCACAAGCGGAGAAGAAGTCTAAGAAAATTGGAATCATTGTGAATACCGCTGAACGTGTTTTTTGTCTTTGTGATTTCACAGCTGAGGCAGTGCAAGAAATCCTGTCGGTGAAAGTAGCCCCATCACAGGTAGGGATGTATTTTATGTGGTTTTATTTGTGATTGATGTGGACTGCGATATGATGATTTATGTATTTTTTTAGTTGACGTGTTTTATTTTGTATGTCCTTTCCCCCTTTCCCGAAATGGTTTCTTTTTAGTTTCTTATTCAATACCCCGTCCAGCTGGTGGCGGTAATACACCATTAACATTGGATACCAACCGCCGTTAAACCCTATCGAAGAACAAGTAACGTTAGTTAGCTAGATAACTGGCTAGTTGAGTTTAGATTTAACCAGCAGCGTGCTAATTTTCGTAGCTGGTTAGCCTAGTGTTAACCACGCCATTGTGGTTATTGCTCCTGGCAAGCTCTAGCTAAGGAGCGCAAGCTAGCTAACGTTAGCTATATCCAGAGACTTGCCAAACTTTAGGCTTGTAAATTTGCTGGCTGACGTAAAAACGACCCACCCAGCAAGCTAGCTTGTTGAAGCTAATGTATCTACCTGGAAGTTAATTAGCTACGGTAACTAGTTAACTTTGTTAAATTAACTAACGCTACGGTGTTGTTTGCATTAAAACATTGCTGCAAGCTACAGATAGTGATTATTGACGCTAACGTTAGCTAAAATGGTGTTTATCCGTGTTCGTAAGCTAATTTAACGCTAGCTAGCTACTATAGCTAGTTATCTGACGTTAGTTGTTATATTTACCTGTCCTCGTTGGGTGCTAATGGTAGTACTCATTCCGTTTTGAAGTGTGTCAGTTTCACAAATAACGAAAGCCTACTGTGACCGTGTACAGTTAGAAAGAAGAGAGGAAATATGACTAGCAAAAAAAGTAAACAACTCAAGCTCGCCAGCTATCCAATCGTGTCACGCCAAGAATCCTGACTAATCAGCTGACTTGACTTTGTTCCGCTTCTGATTGGTGCGTTTCAGGACACCAGTAAGCGTGCAGTCGCAATTTCAGTCTGATTTGGGCGAGAGAAAAATATAGTGCAACTCAATTATCCATAATAGCCAATAGCTCTTCTCCTTAATTTTCACAGAAAAACAGGACAGCCAGCATTTGCGTTAATCTGTTTTATTTCTTTCCCAGCATGTGCATAGAGGAAAAGCAGATGAGGACAGGAAGGCATAGGCTATTCACTCATGGTCCCGAGTTCATTCATCAAATCCATTATTTTCCTCCTATTAGATTGAAGTGAGTTGTGAGTATCAAATCTTGTTCACACTGCAGGCCTTAATGCTCAAGTCAGTTTCGTTTTTCAAATCCATTTTGGAATACTGACTGTCCAAACAGCAAGTTACAAGTGACCAAATCGAATTTCAGACAGCAGTCATTAGTTGACATGGCCAAGCTAGTTGTCATAGTAACGATTGGTGTGCGCACTGGCAGTGGTGTTGGCTGATTGGTGGTGGTGCTCTTACTTCTTCCTATCACTCAGAAGTTAAGTAGCAAGCTAAGGTGACAACAATGCATGCCATGTAAGTTTCCCAGTTGCTTTGAATGGTCAAAATCATAGTTTAAGAACACTTTTCGAAGGATAAGATGATCCAACATTCAAAACAAACCATTTTTGGCCACAGTAGTCAACTAGCTAGCTAGCCGTTTAGCTTTCTAGCACATTCATTAATTTGTTTGTAAACATTTAACAAGCTAGTTAGCAACCACATGTTCTTGGTAAACTGTCAACAAAGCAGCTAGCAAGCAACAAGATATGCCAAATAAGTCTAAAAACCAATTAAGGGAAAATAAATTAGATTTGACCATTCAAACACAAGGTATATGGCCAGGAATCAGATTTGTATCTGACTTCAAACCACCTTAATGTGGTTTGATATGTTTGATTCCATGTGCTTTTTGGCTGTTCAGACTCAGTAGCGGTGCATGGGTAAAATCACTGGGGAAGCCAAGCCCCCCAAAAAAGCCATATTACAGCCATATTACATGTGTTGTGATAACTGTGTTGTTTGCTCTATAACCTGTTAGTTCATATGCCTTGCCACTGTGATATATAGGCCTACGGCCGAAACATTAATAAGACAATGGGTGTGTTCGTAAATTCAATCTGGAGTGCCAGAGCTCACTCTGAGCGTTTGTAAATTCAGAGTGTTTCACGGGTTGATCTGAGCGTTCTGACCTCAAAACAGCAATCAAGCACCCAAGTGAACTGGCTAATGTTGGCTAACTTGCTAGCTACTTCCAGACACAAATGAGAGTACACCTCACTCTGACCATTTTACTCCCCCTAGTAGAGCTGGTTAGGCTGTTTTCATGTTATCTAGAGCGTTGGTGACTAACTGTGCTGCTGGCAACAATTGAATTACTCTTTTTTGCAGATGTTTACTGACACCGGCCATATTCAACTGGCGTTGAGCATTGGTAAATTTAATCAGTTATTCTGCGTTCTGGCACACTCAGATGAGAGTGCTCTGAAATCGGAGTAGATAGCCAGAGTGAATTTATGAACGTACCCAATGGCAGAATAAATTCAACCACACATTTGTTTCATCACGAAACCGGAGAGCATCTGTCAGATGGAGTTCACAAAGCATATTGGATGTAGCATCAGTTACATTACCTTTTATTTGTATTTATTTATTTTATTTAACCTTTATTTAACTAGGCAAGTCAGCATTGTCAATCAAGTTAATGTTTTAACAATTTTCAGACTACTAAACAACTATTGATTTAGAACACTGGAGTTACCGCAAGACACAAAGAAAACATGAGCTGCCTCCACTATTCCAGCACCATTTCAACTTCAACATTTCAATATCATTAAATCACCTACAGTATGCTTAGTATAATACAGTGACAACTAAAAGATTAAAAAACCGAATAATTTTTTGTGTGTGCATAAGTGGAAAAATCATGTTGACTCACCCTACTTGTAGAGAAATACAAATGTCATCTTCCTCTGTTTCATGTTGCCGAAATAGTCTATGACTCTGTCATACAGTACATGCTTTTGATTTTGTTGTCTTAGGCTACTTGGCTGAAATGCTTGCTCGCTAGCCTAACTTCCTTTCATGGGCAATGATTAGCCAGCTTGTTAACATTAACCTTCTACATCTAGCTACACTGATGTAAAGTGTTGGTCCCATGTTTCATGATCTGAAAGATCTCAGATATTTTTCGTAGGCACAAAAAGCTTATTTCTCTCAAATCTTGTGCACAAATGTATTTACATCCCTGTTAGTGAGCATTTCTCCTTAGCCAAGATTATCCATCCACCTGACAGGTGTGGCATATCAAGAATCTGATTAAACAGCATGATCGTTACACAGGTGCACCTTGTGCTAGGGACAATAAAAGGCCACTCTAAAATGGGTAGTTTTGTCACACAACACAATGCCATAGGTGTCTCAAGTTTTGAGGGAGCATGCAATTGGCATGCTGACTGCAGGATTGTCCACCAGAGCTGTTGCCAGATAATTAAATATTCATTGCTCTACCACTGTTGTTTTAGAGAATTTGGCAGTACGTCCAACCAGCCTCACAACTGCAGAACACGTGTAGTCACACCAGCCCAGAACCTCCACATCTGGCTTCTTCACCTGGGGGATTGTCTGAGACCAGCCGTGGGATTGCACAACCGAACAATTTCAGCACAAACTATCAGATACCGTCTCAGGGAAGCTTGTTGTCCTCACCAGGGTCTTGACCTGACTGCAGTTCGTAGTCGTGACCGACTTCAGTGGGCAAATGCTCACCTTCGATTGCCACTGGCACGAAAGGAGAAGTGTGCTCTTCACAGATGAATCCCGGTTTCAACTGTACCGGGCAGATGGCGTTGTGTGGGCGAGCAGTTTGCTGATGTCAACATTGTGAACAGAGTGCTCCATGGTGGAGGTGGGGTTATGGTATGGGCAGGCATAAGCTATAGACATCGAACACAAGTGCATTTTAGCAATGGCAATTTGAATGCACAGAGATATCGTGACGAGATCCTGAAGCCCAGAACAAAAGGATTGGAAAATAATTTAGGTTCCAACCCCTGGTTGTCAACTAAGCTGAATTCAATGTGAAATCAACAAACAATGTCACCAAGTTATTAGATTTAGGTTAAAAGTTAGATGAAAAAAGGCAATGCCCCTACATTGATGACTTTTTGCAAATCCAGTGAGTTTCCCACATTGATTCAACGTTATGACATTTAAGTTTTTGGTTGAAATGACGTGGAAACGATGTTGATTCAAATAATTTGTGTTTGTGTGTGCGTTGCCCTGGATGTTTTCCCTTTAGTAACGGATAGAGAAGGAGTCATTTAATAGTCCCAGAACTGATTTGGGAGTGATCATCATCATCATCACCTATATAAGTTGATACATTGACTGAGCTTGTAGAATGGAGTTGAATATTTTTCCCTTAGTAAGCCCCAAATCATAATGTAATTGCACCCAGTGGAGCCTGAGCCCCCTGCTCTTCTCAGTGTGTGATTGGGTGTGGGCCTGAGGAGTGTGACTCTCTGAGTGCTCTTTAACAGCTTTCCTATGGCCCTTATAAGCTTTTCAATTAGGGGCGGTGTAGGGTTTAGCGGGCCACGTTGCTGGTTCTAGCCTGCCCAAGAGCACTCAAGTCACATGGGGAGATACGAAGCCCACCCCTACTCTCTCTGCCATTTACTAAATTAGGATAGATTGCATGGCACCTTTGACTAACATCTCTAGACAGTTCAGAGAGGGCTGAAGATTCTGAGAAATCCTTATTGTTCGACCAATGGGAATTACCATGCAGTCATATTCTATAGTTGATTGAAGTCGGAAGTTTACATACACTTAGATTGGAGTCATTAAAACTCGTTTTTCAACCATTCCACAAATTTCTTGTTAACAAATTATAGTTTTGGCAAGTCGGTTAGGACATCTACTTTGTGCATGACACAAGTCATTTTTCCAACAATTGTTTACAGACAGATTATTTCAGTTATAATTCACTGTATCACAATTCCAGTGGGTCAGAAGTTTACATACACCAAGTTGACTGTGCCTTTAAACAGCTTTGGAAATTCCAGAAAATGATGTCATGGCTTTAGAGCTTCTGATAGGCTAATTGACATCATTTGAGTCAATTGAAGGTGTACCTGTGGATGTATTTCAAGGCCTACCTTCAAAATCAGTGCCTCTTTGCTTGACATCATGGGAAAATCAAAAGAAATCAGCCAAGATCTCAGAAAGAAAATTGTAGACCTCCACAAGTCTGTTTCATCCTTGGGAGCAATTTCCAAATGCCTGAAGGTACCACGTTCATCTGTAAAAACAATAGTACGCAAGTATAAACACCATGGGACCACGTAGCTGTCACACCGCTCAGGAAGGAGACATGTTCTGTCTCCTAGAGTTAAACGTACTTTGGTGCGAAAAGTGAAAATCAATCCCAGAACAACAGCAAAGGAACTTGTGAAGATGCTGGAGGAAACAGGTACAAAAGTATCTATATCCACAGTAAAACAAGTCCTATATCGACATAACCTTAAAGGCTGCTCATCAAGGAAGAAGCCCCTGCTCCAAAACCGCCATAAAAAAGCCAGACTACGGTTTGCAACTGCACATGGGGACAAAGATCGTACTTTTTGGAGAAATGTCATCTGGTCTGATGAAACAAAAATAAAACTGTTTGGCCATAATGACCATCGTTACAAACATGACTCAGTTACACCAGCTCTGTCTGGAGGAATGGGCCATAATTCACCCAACTTATTGTGGGAAGCTTGTGGAAGGCTACCCGAAACATTTCACCCAAGTTAAACAATTTAAAGGCAATGCTACCAAATATTAATTGAGTTTATTTAATCTTCTGACCCACTGGGAATGTGATGAAAGACATAAAAGCTGAAATAAATTAATCTCTCTACTATTATTCTGACATTTCACATTCTTAAAATTAAGTGGGGATCGTAACTGACCTAAGACAAGGAATTTTTACTAGGATTAAATGTCAGGAATTGTGAAAAACTGAGTTTAAATGTATTTGACTAAGGTGTTTATAAACTTCCGACTTCAACTGTATATAGAGCATCACAGAGAAATGCAGAGACAAACAAAGCGTAAGAAGAAAGATAATCCTTTTTAATGACATAGCAGGAGGATATTTTTATTTATTTCATCTTTATTTAACTAAGCAAGTCAGTTAAGAACACATTCTTATTTACAATGGCGGCCTACCAAAAGGCAAAAGGCCTCCTGCGGGGATGGGGGCCTGGGATTAAATTATGGATCTGTCTAAGGTGCAGTGGGTGAAGAAATTATTTTAATTGTTATTCAAAGATGTGTGGAGTAAGAGAAACAGAGACTGTCATAACTAAAGAGTATGTTGGACCTTTATCTGTAACACAGCACAATAAGCCATAGAAACAACTGTGCTTTGAACATATGTTGTGCTTATACTGTATAACAGGATCAAATAATTCAGTATTGTGTGTACAGTATGTTGCACTATTTCACCAGAAGAGGGCACATATTCTATCTTCTCATTGGCATCATCAAGTGTGTGTGTGTGTGTGTGTGTGTGTGTGTGTGTGTGTGTGTGTGTGTGTGTGTGAAGGAAAGGAAAGGAAAGGAAGTAACATGGACCCAGACACAGCAGGGTGTGTGTGTCCCAGGCTAGGAAAGGCTGCATGACTTCTGACCCTGCAGAGGACCTGACCTGTCAGAACCCTAAGCTCACGATCACTCCTTCACAAAGAGAGCGGGAAAGGAGGAAGAGAGAGAAAGAGCAAAAAGTCGAACAAAAGAGGGCGAGTTTGAGTCCCAGCAGAGCCAACACATACTCAAGAAAGTCAGGAAGAAAGAGAGGTGGAGAACCCTGTCAAACACTCAGTTTACGATGCATATATTACACTCAGCCTACAATGTATTGCTTGACCCTAAACAAGACCTCTTCGAAAAAGAAATGCTTTCCTAAGATCTTTTCAGGTCTTGGAGAAAGTTACTTTTTGTAATTCTCCATGTTGGCTCTTAGAAATGGTCCCTGAGATTTACTGAGTGGTTAAAAAACCTGCTCTCTTTACAAATGAAAACACTTAATTAAAAAATGTTTTGTTATCTTAGTCACGATGTTGCCCAATGGGAAGACTTTGTGTGGGTTTTGCAGCCGTGTTTAAAGACGCAGTTTGGCATTTATTGGGATGACTCATGTACTGGAGGCAGCCACATCTCTGCAGGGTAGTCACTAGCTGGCACAGCCACAAAGTTATAAAATCTGATTTTAAACCTAACCCTTACCGTAACCCTAACCTTAACAGCACTGCTAACCTTATGCCTAACCCTAACCTTAAGTGAATAGCAAAAAGCCAATGCTATGACTTTTGCAGCTGTCCCATCTATTGGAAAACATTCGGCTTAGCCTCCAGGACAAGATTCATCCCAATAAACATTAACCTGCGTTTAAAGATGCTGTTTTGTTTCTATAAATAATTTGGTAGCTCATTCATATGCAAGTCTTGCTCTATGCTGTATGACCCCCCTGGGAATGGATCTGCATGGAACGAAAACACTGTGGGAATCCACTCAGAGTACCATGTGTAATCTTGAATCTTTATTCTATATCTCACACACGTGTTTGGCTTGTTTGGGAATTTCCACCATATTGCTTATGTAACCGTTGTTAAAGTACTGTGTGAATTTCACCAGGTTCATATATTAATATGGCATGTTGATTTGTTATTATGCATGTCTGCATCCTGGGAGTAGGGGAGTGTGTACTTACGTTTTGCCCTGGGTGCTCGTGCTCAAATCATTTTGATGCACTATGAGAGAAAGAGGCGACGATTTGCAGAACATATGTGCTCTACAAATGTTTATTTTATTTTCTTTTGGATGCTGATGCAGGATACAGAGAGTGAATTGTGCTTAATTAAAACAACCTGATCTCAAAAGTCCACGTCTATAGTCTCAATCAACCACACACAACGCTGAGTTAAAGCGGTGCAGTACAGCACTTATACCTATACACTCCTATCAGGTTTATACAAGTGACTAGAGACTGGTTTAGAGGGTCAGGGCTAGGGACGCTGAGCTAGGGGGTCAAGGCGAGAGGGTCAGGGCTAGGGTTGAATTTGGGATATGTTCATCTCACACAGGTGTAAGGTATGTTTCTCAGTGTGTTCTTTCTCGGAGGTAGGTTGTTCAGGCCTAATTTTGCAGACTTAATGAGATCTGATGTACCTCTGAAGGTACATTATCTCTTAATAAGGCCTAGTTAAAGTAATTATCGTACAGCGGTCCTGAGAAGTCGACAGGCCTCATCATTACACTGATGAAGGTGGGCAGTCCAAGGACGGGTTGAGGAAAAAAGACAAGTGCACTTGTGTGAGTGAATAAACTTTTGGTAGGAACTTTATCTGATGCATTCCATTGTACTCTATTGAGGGAATTAAATGTAGGAGCACTAAGGTTTCAGATACTCATAATAGTGTCTGTTGACGATGGTGTTCTGTTGCCTGCGTATTTGTCTCCCCCTGCTGGTGGTTTTGTATAAGCAGTTTCTTCCTATTGTGACCGTGACCTTGACCTTACCTACCATGTGACCTCATTAAACAGGAAGTTTGTTTTTCTAATGGAAAAGGCAAAGATGGTGGATAAATAAAGATACTTCACTCAGGCCGTTTACCATTGAAAAAAAATCATCCTTTTCTACTTTAAGGGGTGGCTCTCCCATAGACACCAATGCGATAGCAGTTGCGTCTACCTAGTTAATTGACTTCCATTGATGCAGAAAAAAATAGGGAATGGAATGTCTCACTTCCTCTTCTGTCTCTGGAAGAGGGTGGTTGATTCTGCATACAGCACATTTGTAATCTCCATCAATCTGCAATATTATGCCTTTGGTAGCCTTGTTGGTATGTAAACATATTCTTTAAAGGTGCAATATGCAAGATTTGCGACGCCATTTCCTGGTTGCTAAAATTCGAATAAACCGCTGTGAAATATGTTATATTGTATTTTCAGCTGTTTGAAGCTGGTGTAAAAAAACAAAGTGAAAGACGCAAAAACGAAGCTTAAGAACGGGAAGCATAGAAATAGTGCACATAGAAGAGATCTACTGCGTCTTAGACTTGCTTTCAACAAGAATGACAGATCTATAACTCACATTTCTATGTGAATTTGGTTGGGTTTCCCAAAAAGTTACATATTGCAACTTTAACAATTTACCTGATATAGTTAATAGTTATTTTGGTGAACTTTGATACAATATATAATGTGATAATTTTGTAAAAAGTGAGAGCATTTGCTCTATTGTTGTACATGCTAATTCTGTATACTTCCTGTTGTTTTCTCATACAAGACTATGCTAGCTTTGTATAATCATTCATCTGAGCTACCTAGGATGATGATGAAAAATCCAGTGGAATTAAAAAATCATATATCGATTTGCCTTTTTGCGTTGTGGGATAATAAGGAGTACAGTGACACTTTCCATGCTTGGTTTTCCTATCTTTTTTAGTCTGGGTCCACAGAGGTGCTCATGTGTAGACCTAGGACTATTACTAGGAGATGGGAGAACAGCCCTTCTCATCATTATATTAAGGTTAAAGGAGAACAGCCCTTCTCATCATTATATTAAGGTTAAAGGAGAACAGCCCTTATCATCATTATATTAAAGGTAAAGGAGAACAGAACAGACAGTGATTATGAAAGGCATGATTATGAGGAGGAGGAGGGAGAGGAGGAGGACAGGGTCAACCCCTAAGATATACAAAGATACAGGCAGACGTTTATACACTGCACTGTTTTCTGACAGTCAGCCTCTTCACTCTAGTCTCCCCTCTCTGAAACTCCAGGAATACTTTGAACACTTCCACAGTTTGGGGAAGCTGTGTAATGGAGCACAGAATCAGTCTCTGTAGTATTACACAACGTAGACAGAGTCGTGAGGTCTCACTTAAATGAGATAAATGATGAATCATTGGTCCTTTACATAATCCGACAGCTGTGGTTTCCATTTTTAAATACAGTTTGATTCAACTTATCTCCCTCTCATTTGGGTTTAAATAGACAGAGGGCTCCTCAACTTGCGTTCCCTGAGTTCCTGAGTTAACTTACTGTGAAATGAGGGTGCCACCCCCATCTCAGTATCATTGAGTAGACTATCCCCACACTATCAGTGGTTGAAGATGCTATCATGTAAATTCAATCAATTGCAGATAAAGAAACACCACTTCAGGTTCACCATTGATTACTATGGAATCACCACTGTTACTTTAAAATATCCTGTTGCATCTAGGCGTTCCGCTAACGGAACGTCTAGCCAATATCCAATGGAACAGCGTGGCGCGAAATACAAAAACCTCAAAAATCCAATAATTTCAATTTTTCAAACATACGACTATTTTACACCATTTGAAAGATAAACCTCTCCTGAATCCAACCATGTTGTCCGATTTCAAAAAGGCTTTACAGCGAAAGCAAAACATTAGATTATGTTAGGAGAGTACATAGACAAAAATAATCACACAGCCATTTTCCAAGCAAGCATATATGACAATAAAACCCAAAACACAGCTAAATGAAGCACTAACCTTTGATGATCTTCATCAGATGACACTCCTAGGACATTATGTTATACAATACATGTATGTTTTGTTCCATCAAGTTCATATTTATATCCAAAAACAGCTTTTTACATTGGCGTGTGATGTTCAGAACATGTATTCCCACCAAAAACTTCCGGTGAATTTACAAAAATACTCATCAAAAACGTTGACAAAATACATAACAATTATTTTAAGAATTATAGATACAGAACTCTTTTATGCAATCGCTATGTCAGATTTTAAAATAGCTTTTCGGCGAAAGCACATATTTCAATATTCTGAGTACATAGCTCAGCCATCGCGGCGAGCTATTTTGACACCCGCCAAGTTCGGGGCAAACTAAACTCAGAATTAGTATTAGAAATATTGTATTACCTTTGCTGATCTTCGTCAGAATGCACTCCCAGGACTGCTACTTCCACAAGAAATGTTGTTTTTGTTCCATATAATCCATAGTTATGTCCAAATACCTTCGTTGCGTTCAGGTCACTATCCAAAAGGTAACGCGTGAGCGCATTTCGAGACAAAAAAAGTCCAAATGTTCCATTACCGTACTTCGAAGCATGTCAAACGCTGTTTAAAATCAATTTTTATGGTGTTTTTCTCGTAAAATAGCGCTAATATTCCAACCGGACAATAGTGTATTCATTCAAGGAGGAAAAGAAAAAACAGGGTGCTCGCGGGAACGCGCATATCCAATCTCTTTGTCCCCAGGCAGACCACTGAGAAACTGAGCTACTATACTCTGCCCAGAGACAGGAGAAGGCGCAATCCGCTTTCTGAAGGCTTTAGACAGCCAATGGAAGCCTTAGAAAGTGCAACGTAACCCCACAGATACTGTAGTTTCGATAGAGAATCAAAAGAAGAACTACAATTCTCAGACAGTCCACTTCCTGCTTGGAATTTTCTCAGGTTTTTGCCTGCCATATGAGTTCTGTTATACTCACAGACACCATTCAAACAGTTTTAGAAACTGCAGATTTTTTTCTATCCAAATCTACTAATAATATGCATATTCTCGTTTCTGGGCAAGAGTAGTAACCAGTTTAAATCGGGTACGTTGTTTCATCCGGCCGTGAAAATACTGCCCCCTATCCTAAACAGGATATACAAATGAAGTCCAACAGACGGAACAAAGTAGCAGTGCATTTATTATTCAACTGCTAGGACAATATCGCCATGCCAGCGAATTATCCATGTATGGTAATGCATTGTCACGTAAGGGTCTATCTGAGTACCAAAGGTGTACGCACAGCTCAATCAATTCCTCCAGCTGTCAACACATTCAAATGAATAGTGGATGTGTACCAAAATACGCATTGGTTGGGAATTGTGGTGTGGTGCGTGTTTGGGAAGTGCGTCCCACGTGGATGGTGGTCTATGTTGTTGTCCACATGTTGTTGTGTTACAGCCTGAATTTAAAATTGATTAAATTTATAGTTTTTGGCACTGGCCTACACACAATTCCCCATAATGTCAAAGTGGTATTGTTTTAGATATGTATATATTTTTTTACAATTTATAAAAAAATGAACAGCTGAAATGTCGTGAGTCAATAGTTATTCGAACCCTTTGTTATGGCAACCCTAAATATGTTCTGGAGTAAAAATGTGCTCAACTAGTCACATAATAAGTTGCATGGAATCACTCGGTGTGCAATAATAGTGTTTAACATGATTTTTAAGTGACTACCTTATCTCTGTACTCCACACATACAATTATCTGTAAGGTCCCTCAGTTGAGCAGTGCATTTCAAACACAGATTCTACCACAAAGACCAGAGCGGTTTTCCATTGCCTCGCAAAGGAGGGCACCTATTGGTAGATGGGTAAAACTGAAATAAAGCAGACAATGAATATCCCTTTGAGCATGGTGAAGTTATGAATTACACATTGGATGGTGTATCAATACACCCAGTCACTACAAAGATACAGGTGTCCATCCTAACTCAGTTGCCAGAGAGGAAGGAACCGCTCAGGGATTTCACCATGAGGCCAATGGTGACTTTAAAACAGTTACAGAGTTTAATAGCTGTGATAGGATAGATCAACAACATTGTAGTTACTCCACAATACTAATTTAAATGACAGAGTGAAAAAAGGAAGCCTGTACAGAATACATATATTCCAAAACATGCATATTGTTTGCAATAAGACACTAAAGTAAAACTACAAAAAAACGTGGCAAAGCAATTAACGTTTTGACCTGAATACAAAGCCTTATGTTTGGGGCAAGCCCAATGCAACACATCACTGAGTACCTCTCTTAATATTTTCAAGCATGGTGGTGGCTGCATCATGTTATGCGTATGCTTGTTGTCGGCAAGGACTAAGGAGTGTTTCAGGATGAAAATAAACAGAATAGAGCTAAACACAGGCAAAATCCTAGAGGAAAACCTGATTCAAGTCTGCTTTCCAACAGACACTGGAAGACAAATTCACCTTTCAGCAGAACAATAACCTAAAACAGGCCAAATATGCACTTGAGTTGCTTACCAAGAATACATTGAATGTTCCTGAGTGGCCTAGTTACAGTTTTGACTTAGATCTGCTTGAAAATGTATGGCAAGACTTGAAAATGACTGTCTAGCAATGATCAACAACCAACTTGACAGGAATTAAGAATTCCTTAAAGAATAATGCAAATATTGTACAATCCATGTGTGCAACGCTCTTAGAGACTTACCCAGAAAGACTCACAGTTGTAGTCACTGCCAAGGGTAATTCTAACGTATTGACTCAGGGGGGTGAATACTTATGTAAATGAGATATTTCTGTATTTCATTTTCAATAAATTTGCAACATTTTCTAAAAACGTGTTTACATTTTTTCATTATATTGGATTGTGTGGAGATGGGTGAGACGTTTGTTTATTTAATCAGGCTGTAACACAACAAAATGGGAACTAAGTGTGAACGGATCAGCTTGTCCGAAGCAACACAGGCGTGAGGCATAACATGAACAGACCAAAAGCAGTGGTTGTGGTTCCTTTTATTTTTTTGATCGTTTACTAAACAGGTCTTCTTTCGCCTGACAAAAATGGCTCCAGTTCAGGGAACGTCCAACACTGAAACACCAGCATAACAAAATAAATTAACATAAACTAAGCCGTTGACCAAAAGGCTGTGGCCAAAAAGGGAAAGCAAAACAAAAAACGGCTACTCCTGTCTTTAGTCTATGGTCTACACATAATAGTTACAGGAGGAACACTTCTCTCTACCTAAAGCCTGCCTTGGTTAACAGAGAGACAAGGTGCCCCAGACACAGAAGTTTCTCTGAGGTAGGAAAAACCGACATCCTAACAGCTCTACTCACAATTCTCCCCCAGCTCCTCTCCTGGCACACCTATATAGAGGAAGACACGAAGCAATTAGTGGGCCCAGCTGTGTACTAATTGGCTTTACACTGAGTACCTATCCCCTGAGGAGTCTGCTGTCGTAATGCCTTCTGCCGGCTGGTCATTGAACTCTCACATAAGTCAAGGGGTATGAATACTTTCTGAAGGCACTGTATGTCTCAATGGGACTCCGGACTACCATGTCCTAGCATCTGTGATTATGATTTAAGGGTTTATCATGTTCCAAAACATGTATGTGTACGCACAGTAGTGATCTACAATATTGGACCATTGGCTTTCATACTTTTCAAATTCTCAGAGCAGCTCAAACAATTTATCCAACAGTCAACACATTCAAATGTATAGAGGATGAGTACTGGAGACATATTGGTTGGGAATTATGTGTCCCCTGCAGATTGTGGGGAGGTTGGTGTTCCAGCTGTGTCCCCTGCGGCTGGTGGTCTCAGAGACAAGTAATTATGTCACAATGGGACGCTGGACTTTCACGTCTCAGTGTCCGTGGACTATGATTTACTCTTTAAGCGCAAGTCATAGTCCACGGATGCTGAGACGCCATAGTCCAGCATCCCATTGTGACATAGATACTTGGCTCTGAGACAATCATCCGCAGGAGATGTTCCCAACCAACATCTCTCTAGTACGCATCCTCTATTCTTTAGAATGTGTTGACAGTTTGAGAAATTGCTTGAGCTACACTGAGAATTTGAAAAGTGTGAAAGGCAACGGTCCAAGTCCAATATTCTAGAACACTGCTGTGCATACATGTTCACGAGTTTGTACTATGATAAACCTTTTATTAAAGCAACACACATGCACCACCCACCTGAGGATCTATCCTTTTCAGCTGTGTATTTCCTGTGTTTGAGGGGTGCAAAATCAACTTGTCACTTAAATCTCGCTGGATTGATTGTTTTCATTTTAATCCTGCGACTCTTTCATACTCTCACTTGTGCCTGTCGTTTTTAGCTAGATAATGAATTGAAAGTTCAGGCTGGTAGTCAGCTTGGTAAATCATCCTGGTTTTGTGACTTTTTTACTTACAGGCGTACATTAACATATTATTTCAGTTATGGACTATCAGATATGCAATTATATTTTCTCAGGAAGTCGAGAAGCCACCATGTGATGCTGCTGCCTCTCAGCCAAGCTTTTTGACTAGAAGGTAACTGTCAATTATGTATTATTGTTATGTATTATTTTATATATACACTGATCAAAAAAATAAAGGGAACACTTAAACAACACATCCTAGATCTGAATGAAAGAAATAATCTCATTAAATACTTTTTTCTTTACATAGTTGAATGTGCTAACAACAAAATCACACAAAAATAATCAATGGAAATCCAATTTATCAACCCATGGAGGTCTGGATTTGGAGTCACACTCAAAATTAAAGTGGAAAACCCCACTACAGGCTGATCCAACTTTGATGTAATGTCCTTAAAACAAGTCAAAATGAGGCTCAGTAGTGTGTGTGGCCTCCACGTGCCTGTATGACCTCCCTACAATGCCTGGGCATGCTCCTGATGAGGTGGCGGATGGTCTCCTGAGGGATCTCCTCCCAGACCTGGACTAAAGCATCCGCCATCTCCTGGACAGTCTGTGGTGCAACGTGGTGTTGGTGGATGGAGCGAGACATGATGTCCCAGATGTGCTCAATTGGATTCAGGTCTGGGGAACGGGCGGGCCAGTCCATAGCATCAATGCCTTCCTCTTGCAGGAACTGCAGACACACTCCAGCCACATGAGGTCTAGCATTGTCTTGCATTAGGAGGAACCCAGGGCCAACCGCACCAGCATATGGTCTCACAAGGGGTCTGAGGATCTCATCTCGGTACCTAATGGCAGTCAGGCTACCTCTGGCGAGCACATGGAGGGCTGTGCGGCCCCCCAAAGAAATGCCACCCCACACCATGACTGACCCACCGCCAAACCGGTCATGCTGGAGGATGTTGCAGGCAGCAGAACGTTCTCCACGGCGTCTCCAGACTCTGTCACGTCTGTCACGTGCTCAGTGTGAACCTGCTTTCATCTGTGAAGAGCACAGGGCGCCAGTGGCGAATTTGCCAATCTTGGTGTTCTCTGGCAAATGCCAAACGTCCTGCACGGTGTTGGGCTGTAAGCACAACCCCCACCTGTGGACGGCGGGCCCTTATACCACCCTCATGGAGTCTGTTTCTGACCGTTTGAGCAGACACATGCACATTTGTGGCCTGCTGGAGGTCATTTTGCAGGGCTCTGGCAGTGCTCCTCCTGCTCCTCCTTGCACAAAGGCGGAGGTAGCGGTCCTGCTGCTGGGTTGTTGCCCTCCTACGGCCTCCTCCAGGTCTCCTGATGTACTGGCCTGTCTCCTGGTAGCGCCTCCATGTTCTGGACACTACGTTGACAGACACAGCAAACCTTTTTGCCACAGCTCGCATTGATGTGCCATCCTGGATGAGCTGCACTACCTGAGCCCCTTGTGTGGGTTGTAGACTCCGTCTCATGCTACTACTAGAGTGAAAGCACCGCCAGCATTCAAAAGTGACCAAAAAATCAGCCAGGAAGCATAGGAACTGAGAAGTGGTCTGTGGTCTCCACCTGCAGAACCACTCCTTTATTGGGGGTGTCTTGCTTATTGCCTATATATCCACCTGTTGTCTATTCCATTTGCACAACAGCATGTGAAATTTATTGTCAATCAGTGTTGCTTCCTGAATGGACAGTTTGATTTCACAGAAGTGTGATTGACTTGGAGTTACATTGTGTTGTTTAAGTGTTCCCTTTATTTTTTTGAGCAGTATACACTACCGTTCAAAAGTTTGGGGTCACTTAGAAATGTCCTTGTTTTTGAAAGAAAAGCAAATTATTTTGTCCATTAAAATAACATCAAATTGATCAGAAATACAGTGTAGACATTGTTAATGTTGTAAATGACTATTGTAGATGGAAACGGCAGATTTTTTATGGAATATCTACATAGGCGTACAGAGGCCCATTATCAGCAACCATCACTCCTGTGTTCCGATGGCACGTTGTGTTAGCTAATCTGTCAAGCCCTGACCTGAGAGAGCCTTTTTTATGTCTCTATTTAGGTTTGGTCAGGGTGTGATTTGGGTGGGCATTCTATGTCCTGTTTTCTATGCTTTGTATTTCTTTGTTTTGGCCTGGTATGGCTCTCAATCAGGGACAGCTGTACATCGTTGTCGCTGATTGGGAGTCATACTTAGGCAGCCTGTTTTCCTTTGGGTTTTGGTGGGTAGTTATTTTCTGTTTTGTACATTTTGTGACCTGACAGAACTGTTGGCTGTCATTCATTTTCTTGTTTTGTTTGAAGTGTTTCTTATTATTAAATCAGTAATATGAACACTCACCACGCTGCGCTTTGGTCCCCTTCTTCTACAGACGACGGCCGTTACATAATCCAAATTTATCATTTTAAAAGGCTAATTGATCATTAGAAAACCCTTTTGCAATTATGTTAGCACAGCTGAAAATTGTTGTTTTGATTAAAGAAGCAATAAAACTGTCCTTCTTTAGACTAGTTGAGTATCTGGAGCATCAGCACTTGTGGGTTCGTTTGAGCCAATCATTTGTATAGTGGTAGGGGTGGTATACAGAAGAAAACTCTATTTTGTAAAAGACCAAATCCATATTATGGCAAGAACAGCTCAAATAAGCAAAGAGAAACGACAGTCCATCATTACTTTAACATGAAGGTCAGTCAATTCGGAAAACGTAAATAACTTTGAAAGTTTCTTCAAGTGCAGTTGCAAAAACCATCAAGTGCTATGATGAAACTGGCTCTCATGAGGATCGCCACAGGAAAAGAAGACCCAGAGTTTCCTCTGCTGCAGAGAATAATTCATTAGAGTTGATTCAGCCTGAGAAATTGCATCCCAAATAATTGCTTCACAGAGTGCTAGTAACAGATACATCTCAACATCAACTGTTCAGAGGAGATTGTGTGAATCAGGCCTTCATGGTCGAATTGCTCCAAAGAAACAACTACTAAAGGACACCAATAATAAGAAGACACTTGCTTGAGCCAAGAAACACGAGCAATGGACATTAGACCAGTGGAAATCTGTCCTTTTCACATGTGATTTATCTTGACTGATTACCATTTGATTGATGTGGTGCTACGTATGTACAGTTGAAGTTGGAAGTTTACATACACATAGGTTGGAGTCATTAAAACTTGTTTATCAACCACTCTACAAGTTTCTTGTTGACAAACCATAGATTTGGCAAGTCGGGTAGGACATTACTTTGTGCATGACACAAAATCATTTTCCCAACAATTCTTGACAGACAGATTATTTCACTTATAATTCACTGTATCACAATTCCATTGGGTCAGAAGTTTACATACACTAAGTTGACTGTGCCTTTAAACAGCTTGGAAAATTCCCGAAAATGATGTCATGGCTTTAGAAGCTTCAGATAGGCTAATTGACATAATTTGAGTCAATTGGAGGTGTACCTGTATTTCAAGGCCTACCTTCAAAATCAGTGCCCCTTTGCTTGACATCATGGGAAAATCAAAAGAAATTAGCCAAGACCTCAGAAAACAAATTGTACACTTCCACAAGTCTGGTTCATCCTTTGGAGCAATTTCCAAATGCCTGAAGGTACCACGTTCATCTGTACAAACAATAATACGCAAGTATAAACACCATGAGACCATGCAGCTGTCATACTGCTCAGGAAGGAGACCCGTTCTGTCTCCTCGAGATGAACGTACTTTGGTGCGAAAAATGCAAATCAATCCCAGAACAACAGCAAAGGAACTTGTGAAGATGCTGGAGGAAACAGGTACAATTGTATCTATATCCACAGTGAAACGAGTCCTATATCGACATAACCTGAAAAGCCGCTCAGCAAGGAAGAAGCCACTGCTCCAAAACCACCATAAAAAAGCCAGACTATGGTTTGCAACTGCACATGGGGACAAAGATCGTACTTTTTGGAGAAATGTCCTCTGGTCTGATGAAACAAAAATATAATTGTTTGGCCATAATGACCATCGTTATGTTTGGAGGAAAAAGGGGGATGCTTGCAAGCCAAAGAACACCATCCCAACCGTGAAGCACGGGGGTGTCAGCATAATGTTGTGGGTGTGCTTTGCTGCAGGAGGGACTGGTACACTTCACAAAATTGATGGCATCATGAGGGAGGAGAATTATGTGGATATATTGAAGTAACATCTCAAGACATCATTCAGGAAGTTAAAGCTTGGTCGCAAATGGGTCTTCCAAATGGACAATGATTCCAAAGTTGTGGAAAAATGGCTTAAAGACAACAAAGTCAAGGTATTGGAGTGGCCATCACAAAGCCCTGACCTCAATCCCATAGAACATTTGTGGGCAGAACTGAAAAAGCATGTGCGAGCAAGGAGGCCTATAAACCTGACTCAGTTACACCAGCT
This sequence comes from Salmo trutta, assembly GCF_901001165.1. Classification (NCBI taxonomy): domain Eukaryota; kingdom Metazoa; phylum Chordata; class Actinopteri; order Salmoniformes; family Salmonidae; genus Salmo; species Salmo trutta. The sequence goes on from NC_042985.1 coordinate 22,268,663, forward strand.
CTGTCGGGAGCAATGGGCCATAATTCACCCAATTTATTGTGGGAAGCTTGTGGAAGGCTACCCGAAATGTTTAACCAAAGTTAAACAATTTAAAGGCAATGCTACCAAATACTAATTGAGTGTATGTAAACTTCTGACCCACTAGGAATGTGATGAAAGAAATAAAAGCTGAAATAAATCATTCTCTCTAGTATTACTCTGACATTTCACATTCTTAAATAGAGTGGTGATCTTAACTGACCTAAGACAGCTAATTTTTACTAGTATTAAACATCAGGAATTGTGAAAAACTGAGTTTAAATGTATTTGGCTAAGGTGTATGTAAACTTCAGACTTCAACTGTATGTCATGTCATTTGAAAGAGCTGTTTCTCAGCTTTCAGAATATGTTTAATGTTTTCATATATGGTTTGACACCAGCAGATTATGCTAATTAATGCACGCAGAGGTAATTTTCTCATTAATTCAGGTATTCTAAAACTCTCCTGCCAGTGATGTACCAATGCCAATATGGCGATTTACAATTACAACAGGTCGTTATCAATAAAACGTCACAACACAATTTAGATTTGGCAGCTGGGGGGCAAGGAGACCACCAGCTCCGCCAAAACCATTGACAAATACATGCCGTTTTCAAGGCATAGTTAAATAAATGTTTTAAAACTTCTTTGGGGTAGGGGGCAGTATTTTCACGTCCGGATGAAAAGTGTGCTCAGAGTAAACTGCTTGCTACTCAGGCCCAGAAGCTAGGATATGCATATTATTAGATTTGGATAGAAAACACTCTGAAGTTTCTAAAACTGTTTGAATGATATCTGTGAGTATAACAGAACTCATATGGCAGGCAAAAACTTGAGAAAAATCCAACCAGGAAGTGGGAAATCTGAGGTTTGTAGTTTTTCAAGTGATTGCCTATCCAGTATACAGTGTCTGTGCGGTCATGTTGCACTTCCTAAGGCTTCCACTAGATGTCAACAGTCTTTAGAACCTTGTTTCATGCTTCTACTGTGAATGGGGAAAGAATAAGAGCTCTGGGAGTCAGGTGTCCCAAAATAAGGCATGAGCTCAGTCACGTGCGGGGCCGAGAGAGCGAGCTGAGTTCCTTTTCATTTATGAAGACAATGGAATTGTCTGGTTGGAATATTATTGCAGATTTATGATAAAAACATCCTAAAGATTGATTCTATACATCGTTTGACATGTTTCTACAAACTGTAATGCAACTTTTTTTATTTTTCATCTGCACCCAGTGCATGTGCTTACTGCATTTGGAATAGTGAACTGAACGCGTGAACAAAAAGGAGGTATTTGGACATAAATATGGACTTTATCGAAACAAAACAAACATTTATTGTGGAACTGGGATTCCTGGGAGTGCATTCCGATGAAGATCATCAAAGGTAAGTGAATATTTATAATGCTATTTGTGACTTCTGTTGACTCCAAAATGGCGGGTATCTGTATGGCTTGTTTTGATGTCTGAGCGCTGTACTCAGATTATTGCAAAGTTTGCTTTCGCCGTAAAGCTTTTTTGAAATCTGACACAATCGGTTGCATTAAGGAGAAGTTTATCTATAATTCTGTGCATAACACTTGTATCTTTTATCAAAGTTTATGATGAGTATTCTTGTAAATTGATGTGCTCATTCACTGGAAGTTTTGGAGGCAAAACATTTCTGAACATTACACGCCAACGTAAAATGTTTTTTTTTTATATAAATATGAACTTTATCGAGCAAAACACACGTATTGTGTAACAGGAAGTCCTATGAGTGCCATCTGATGAAGATCATCAAAGGTTAGTGATTAATTTTAGCTGTATTTCTGGTTTTTGTGACGCCTCTCCTTGCTTGGAAAATGGCTGTGTGGTTTTCTTGTCTAGGTGCTGTCCTAACATAATCTAATGCTATGCTTTTGTCGTAAAGCCTTTTTGAAATCGGACACTGTGGTTGGATTAACGAGAAGATTATATTTAAAATGGTGCGTAATACTTGTATGTGTGAGAAATTTGAATTATGAGATTTTTGTTGTTTTGAATTTGGCGCTCTGCTATTTCACTGGCTGTTGGCGAGGTGGGACGCTACCGTCCCACATACTCCAGAGAGGTTTTAACTATTTGGTTTTAATATCATCACCTATTGAAGAGCATAGTCAGAACTACACATTTCCAATTATTCCACATTTAGCTCTTTGATCAGCGTTATACAGCAAGTAACTGCATGCTTTTTATGATAAGTAAACATCAATTGATGTTTGAGGGTAGCCGATCCAACGTATCATTTAGTTTGCGTCAGAGATTAGGCTTTTGGAAAGACCTTGACATTGGCAAGACCTCGTCCTGGTAAAGTTGTCAGTCGGACTACTGTCATCAGCACTGTAGATGGCAAGCAAATCAAACAATATTTGGATATTGCCATCTATATAGCCTTCGTTTCTCTCCAAATTGGTACACTATGTCACCCGTTTCCTCCAGAAAGCCTATAATTGTCGCTCTCCCTTTCGTTGTCTGTCTTTGCCTTTCTCCTGTGGTGGTCATTGTCATGGCAGTATTGAACTGTCCATGGTACCTGTACCGACAGCATCTGTCCCAACCTGAGAACAAGCTGAAAACTGCAGTTGTTGTTTGACGTGTGACAGTGTCAGCAGTAGTACAGTTGATTTTTTTAAACATTAGTACTACATTACATTTTTGCAGTCTCAAATCTCAGTGATCTCAATGCTGCAATCCGAACTGGGAGCCAAAAAGTGATCAAATGGCTTTTCTACTGATCTATGATATCTCTGAGGTCAATGTGCTCTCGTGACGTTGTATTAGTTAATGTGACGACTGTTGCTCATCGAATGATTAACGGTTTATAATTGCGTGATTAAACGAATTAAGCAATGAATCAAGCAATTATTAACTCATTAACCTGGGGCACCATGGGAACATTGTTTTGATTGAGTTTCTATTTCCCAAATTAACTCAAAGGATATCAGAATATCGATTTTACAACAGTCGCTAAATTAATCAATTTCCTCTACAATCTCATTCTGAACGTCGCATAATCCGGGAATCCAAATGTATATTTCTCTCGTGTACTTCCTTTGTTTCTCTCTCTTTTAAATCCCCATTTTGGGTAACACGCGCCATAGTGTGTTGGCCCGTTATACAAAGTCCTAATCAATAGCTAGACTGTGTTTTGTGTATGTGTATTTTTATCATCATTTTAGCTTGCTAGTAAATAAATAATCAACTAAGATTGGTGTGGTAAATTCATTGGTAAAGCCCGGGTCCGTGCAGATTCTCGGATTATGCGACGTTCAGAACTCCCCAGACAACACTCACCGCAATAGGGGTGTGTGCGCTATCGATCCGCATTGGAACCAAGGAATTATCCCACTACCTACTGGTTGTCGCGGACCTCCCACATACAGTCTATGTGGGAGCGGACATTTTGGTAAGATTGGGTGTTAAACTTGATACCATACACCAAGTTCTTTGGTCTTTGGCGCAGCCAAACCAACATGCCTTGTCTTTCGACCCGGTGCGAATGGCTTCCGGGCAGACTATTCCTGAAGCTTGCAAGACGATAACTGAGTCCGCCATGTTGATACCGGCAAGAACCACAGAGGTTTCTGTAAGACTGAACCTGGCGCCCGGATACCGGATGGAAGGCACCACTGCGTTCTTCCAACCCTCCCCAAAACTATTCGACTTGGGGCTAACTATCAATGGCAACCCACTGTTGGAACTAACCGCTAGATCCACTTACCTCCTGGTACACAATCTGACTCAAGCGGATATTTCCATTCCTCGGCACACTCAGCTAGGAACATTGATCGATTACGCCTTCCATGATTTTGAACTAGTTGTTCCTGTGATTGGGCCTCTTCCGTCCTCCCTAGACCTAGATGGCGAGGGAGGTACGCTGTTTACTTGTCAGTCAAAAGCAATAGCACTAACTCCTGTATTGCCACTGGACGACACATCGGCATTCCGGCTGGATGTCGATCCTGACAGCAACCTGTTAATATACTCCATCGTCACGGAGGATGATATTGCGTTTCCTCCTGCATGCGAAGTACACTCTTGTGAGGAAACAACCGATGACTCTTCCAAAGGTGACATGCCGTCACCACCCGATGATGACCTGTACAATGTCGCCGAACCATATCCTGGTTTCCATGCACAGGTAATACAACTACTGTCGGAGGCTGATGCTCTTGTCAATGACACTGAACGCCATCAGTTGAGAGAATTGTTTAACAAACACAGTGAGATCTGGTCGACAGACTCGCTGGATTGCGGGGTTACGGGTATCCATGTGGTGCGTATTCCTACGCCACCCGGAGCAACTCCTACGGTCGTTAGACCATACAAAATCCTGCTCGCAGCATACGCAGCAGTACAAGAGATTATCGATTCCTTATTAGCTAAACGAATAATCAGGGAATGTAACAGTACGTACAGCGCTCCCGTGTGGCCCGTTCTGAAACCAACGGGTAAATGGCGTCTTACCATTGACTATAGACAACTCAACAAACTGGTTCCGTTGTCTCGTTGGCCAATGACACAGCTCGACCAAGAGTTGCCAAAGGTGGCAAACGCCAAGTACTTCTCCACCGTCGACGTGGCAAATGGTTTCTGGACCATGACAGTCGACCCGCATGACCAACACAAGTTGGCTTTCTCTTTCTCGAACAAGCTCTTTACGTTCAATCGTTGCCCATTCGGGTACGCGAACTCCCCCTCAGAGTTCAACCACTTCCTGCACAAGGCGATGCCAGACGCAGCCTCTAGGGGGACGATAATTTACGTGGACGACGTTCTCATGAGAAGTGAGACTTGGTCACATCACCTCAATGAAATGGACCACGTTCTCACCCAACTCGGGACTGCAGGGGCTAAGTTGGCCATCATGAAAGGACAATGGTGCAGGACCAAGGTAAACTACGTTGGGCTTCTGGTGGGTGCCGAGGGCATCCTGCCACAGTCTAACCGAATCCAAGCAGTCCGCAACATCAAAACACCTACAAACCTTCAGGAGGTGCGCAGCTTCTTGGGAGTATGTAATTACTCCCGTCAATTCATCGAAAACTACGCCGACTTGTCAAAACCGTTGACTCACCTTCTTCAGAAAGACACCCCATTCGTTTGGGATGTCACTCACAACGAAGCGGTGGCTTCCTTGAAAAACCTGCTTTGCGAGGCACCCTGCCTGGTATACCCCAACAAAGACAAGACATTCTTTTTGGAAGTCGGTTTCTCAAGGCACTGCCTTAGCGCTGGGTTGTACCAAAAATACGAGCAAGACAAACGTGTGGTTGCTTACGCGAGCAAAACACTCAACCCCGCCGAACACAAATACTCAGACTGCGAAAAAGGCGCTGCTGTCGACAGTCTGGGCGATCAAACACTTCACCAGTTATGTCGGCGGACAAAAGGTGATCATAGAAACATGTCACCAGCCTGTGACTTTTCTGAAAAGCCAACGAATCCGTGAGGGTGCTGTACACAACGGCAGGATAGCGGCTTGGCTCATGACGCTGCAGAGCCATGATGTAGTAATCAACTACGCAAAAGCAAAGAACCTGCCTTTGGGCAGTGCTTTGGCGATGTGTCAACACTGTGGTGACGATGAAACCGACTCCGGACCACCCCCGCGTGACATCGCTCCGCCATTGCCTTCAAACCATCACTATTTTGAAGAGAACGTGTGTCTCGACATGCCGATGGCATTAGTAGATGGCTGTTCTTACCGCCATCTAGACCATTTGCAAGCTGAGGTGGGATTGGTATGGCACAACGACATTCCGTGCAAACCACTTCAATTTCAGCTTGGCAACAAGACCAGCCAGTTTGCAGAAGTGGCTGGCATGCTGATCACCCTGCAAACAGCGGTGAAACACGAATTGGCAGAACTGGCGATCTGCACCGACTCAAACTACGCGAGACTCACCTTCTTATGCCACTTGCCGTTTTGGAAACAAAAGCACATGACTACTTCAAGTGGTAAAGAGGTGAAAAACAAAGAGCTCATTCTAGCTTGTGATGACCTCATCACCAAACACGACATACAGGTGTATTGGAAGAAAGTCAAGGGACACTCCAAATCACCTGGTCGTGACAAACTTGGCAACGACCATGCTGACAGCATGGCAAAATCTGGTGCAATTCACGGCACCCCTTGGGTGTTTGCTGCTCGAGACGAAAAACCCACTGAGGAAGCTATGGTGTCTGCGGTAACGCGTAGCCATGTAGCACCACGGAAAACGTCGTCGCACAAACATAATGTGTTGCTAACGCATTCATTCATGAATGGCGACCTGGTAGCAATGCAACACCCAGATGAGTCCCTCGCCACTTTGATGGCATTCCTGTCGGATCCTGTCAACCACCCAGTGTCCGAACTGGCTTTGGCAGGTTCACACGACTTGCGTTCGCTGTACGCAACTAAACAGCACCTCACACTTGTAGATGACCTATTGGTGTATGTTTCAGAAACCGACACCGCTCGAAGGTGGGTGATTCCTAAAACACAGAGGGGGATAATGATAGCTCATGCCCACGACGAGCCATGTGGAGGCCATAGGGGGGTCAAGGCTACATGTGAAACATTGCGACAGGTGGCCCACTGGCCTCACATGGAACAAGACGTGGCACGATACGTGAGGGGGTGTCTAGTTTGCTGCCAGTTTCAACCCACCAAGCCACTTCACAGAGCACCCCTGCAACGCAAGGGTGTGTCTTACCCCTGGATCTCGATCCAGATCGACTGGGTCGGCCCAGTTGCCAGGTCTGCCAGAGGCAACAAGTACCTCCTCACAGTGACTTGCGCATTCACAAAGTGGGTGGAGTGCCTGCCGGCGACCAATGACACAGCGGAAACCACTGCCGTTCTTTTGCTAAACCACGTTTTCAGTCGTTTCGGCCTGCCAGGAGAAACCGTGGACAGCGACAGAGGAACCCACTTTTCGGCAGCTGTAATGACCGAACTGTGGAAGCTCCTGGGAGTCAAAGCTAAACTCCACATTGCGTACCACCCTAGGAGCTCGGGGGGGTAGAAAGGAGCAACCAATCAATTGTCAGAATCTTGAGGAAATATGTGGCAGCCAACCACAAAGATTGGGACCTCAAACTCCCATTGGTACTGATGGCAATCAGAGCCACACGCAACAGGTCTACGGGAATGACACCCTTTGAGATGATGACGGGCCGGCAAATGACCCTTCCATTGCATCTCCTGTACCAACCGGGAGATGTCGCCGCAGCCACCGCCTACACGGCTCATCAATACGTGACCGACTTGCGGAACCATCTCCAGACTACCTTTGCGTACGCTCAAGGACAATTGGAAAGAAGTGCAGAAGGTGACAAGACCTATTACGACAAAAAAGCCTCACACCAGGTGTTCGAGGTCGGAGATAAGGTGTGGTACTACATATACACCAAACCCGCGGGCGTCGCAACAAAGTTCCTGCCCCACTGGACGGGGCCACACGAGACTGTGGTGAAGCTATCACCTGTAGCTTACCAGATCAAAATCAGCAAAGGTCGACAAAAAGGCACATTAAAGTGGGTCCACCGGAACCAAATCAAGTTGTACACTCCCCCAATGGGAATAGAAGGGGTGCTAGCCAGCACCGAATAGATAAAAACCCTAGGAAAAAACCAGAGGTACTAAGAAAATTCTTAAGTACCCTTAGCTGATCCCTTCCAGGAGACCAGTACGTTGCACCTAATATATTTTATTCTCTTCCCAGCTACCAGATATACATCTGTTGTCACTAGTGATATCGTCCTGCGCTGTACGGATTTAAAAAAATAAGAAAAACAGAAAAATAGTTGTCAAAACAATTTTTGTTTACGAATACAAATAACTGAAATAATCCAACAATCTCTGATTATGCGTTTCTGTAGCATGGAGTTCCTTTGGATGATCCTGACACTCTGCGCCCTGGTCAAAACCAACCCAGCAGACGTAATCACGAACGGACCCCCTACGGGAATCGTTCTCTGCGACGATCCAGGACTCCTCATAACTAACTGCATAGTACACACGCAGAGGGTATATGTCCGCCTAGATGCAGAGAATGTGTACCGCCAACACATTCCACCTGCGGCGCATTTGAGTTGGGCCGGGGCTGACTGGACCAGCCAGGCAATTAAGCACGCCCAGCTAGACACTGCCCATATGTTGGCCCAACTCCAAAAGTTCACAGTAACCCAGTCAGAACTAGCTGAGCCCAGGCGAGAAAAACGATTCGTCGGGGTGCTACTATCGATAGGGGCAGCCGTAGGGTCACTATTCGCCCTAGGTACCACTGCCGTCAACGCAGTCAGTCTAGCCACAGTCAAGAGGAATGTTAGGGAGATTACTGAAGAGATGCCACTTATCCAGCAGCAGATGAAGGCACAGGCCCTTAGGTTGCAACATGTGGGAAAGTCTCTCCAGGACACTATTCTGGTGGTCAACACACACGCTACTCTCCTGAACAAAACTATCCTGTCTGTAGGAAAGCTAGCAGAGGTCATGAACCATGACTATGCCCATGTCCAATTGGTTCGATTGCTACTGGAGGATTTTCTCCGTGAAGTTAGCTCTTCTATGGACCACTTGGCCATGAATAGAATCCCCTCATATCTAGTGCCCCTCTCAATGGTGCACGACATATTGACCTCAGCTACTTCAACCACACTAAGGCCGTTACAATCACATTTGGCCTATAGTCTGGGGTCGGCCATCCCAATACACGTTGATGTTGATCGTAATGAAGTGGGTTTTCTACTGACGCTGCCGGTTGTTGAACTGGAGAATATCTATAGATTGAAAACGGTTCTCAATGTAGGATTTTGGTGCGACAGTACCCACGTAAAGATTGCCACGCCCCCAGTTGAAGCTTACCAGGAAAACAACCCAGATTTCTATCTCACCCCTAACCTGCTAATGTGTACTCTAACCAAAGATGTCCACTACCTTTGTCCTAGCAAACCATTTGTCAGGGATAACACTGAGCGTCTTTGTGGTATTAAAGCTATCACCAGCGAAGAACACTGTAGAGCCAAACTAACAGCCAGGGATGGGGCCACCACCACACAAGTGGAGGTGGTAGGGAACCGATGGTTGGTCAACACACCGTTCGCGTCCGCCACTATGACTTACGAACGCCATGACTCCATCACCCAATCGAACCTCCCCAACCAGACTGTTTTTGTTACGGTACCAGAGGGGGCGATTATTCACGTAGACGACCTCGCTCTATACCACCTTCCCGACGACCGGATAGACACAGAGATTGAAATGCCGGACGCTTTTGCTAAACGTTCCCTTGAGTTACCACAAGCCATTCAATACCAAATCCAGTACGAGGGACCCATGACTGTTGATCTTAGCGTACTGGATGAGGCACTGTTAGTCGACCCGACTGACTACAGACCAAAAGATTGGTCTGTCGCCCGCTCTTGGACTGTGCCGGACAGTATCCTGACTGTTACCATGATCCTTGGTCTCATTTCCCTTGGCGTGTGCACCTACTACGTACACAGGCGCACACGTGCAATGGAAGACCTAATGAGGTCTTATACTAGGATCACCCGTGGGACGGAAGCGATCCCGATTTTTGGAAAGTTGGCAATGGATCCGGGAACCCTCTTACAGGGCCCAGTCCTAGCCCCCTCTCCCGAACTCACTAGGTCAGTCCAGTAATGTCCCTAATGTAAGCTTTGGCCTTCAGGGGCCAAGTTTTTCCAAGTGCCTTAGCTACCCACCTGCAAGTAGGATCAACCTAGACATGACATTAGAGACAATGCCATGATAGAGCTATTTAGCCAAGACCTTGGACATATATAGAACATAGTCCATATTAGATGATTAAGGTGTGGTAGACATATTTTGTATACTTTTCTGTTTTTATCCAATTTTTCGTTTTATTACCTTAGACACTTAGGAAGCCTTAGAGCCAAGACGCCGCTCGTTTGGGGAGGAAATGTAATGATGTATTGCCTGAGTGTTGTGCGTTATTAACGTCTGCCAAGTTACTGCCTAGGTCCACTAACCGGGATAACCGGACGACGGGCCGGAACACAGAGCCACTGCCAGACCTCCTAGGTCCATTCTGGTGGTGATCCACAGCTTGCGGAAAGCCTACCAGGGTGAACCACCAAAGGGGGGGGGCTGCTCTGATGATCCACAGACCAGGACATCCGATGGTCATTCTTATGGTGGGTTGCAAGATGCAGAATCATTCCAAGTTGAACCTACCAGAGGGGGACTGTCATGACTGTCCTGATCAGGTCAGGGTACAGGAGACCACCACCCTACAGATTATCCCCCAAACCCCCAACAGAGGAGGAGAGATCTAGGGGTCTGAAGATGTGGGGGTTTTATGACACCTCACGCCCATAATAAACCTTAGGCCACAGAGAAATTCCTTTGTCCTAACAATGGAGAACTGGCCTCAGAACATTAAATATGCAATAAAGGGACTTTGGAACAATGCTTTCCGTCAGCCACAATGGTGGTCATGACGAGAGGTGGAATATTAAAATGTATGTAACTTTTGTATTGTTTTTAAAGGTTAAGAGATTACGTTATTATGAAAACATTGTACCTTTAAGAGTTTTCCCAGTATATGCCTGATGTTTATACATTGTACGTTGTGCGGAAAATATCCAAATCAAACAGAATGTTTTGGTAAAGATGAAATGTGAAGTTAGTGTCTAAAATTGGATTTTTAGTCAAAATCTAGGCCTTGCCCCTTTACTTGGTCCGCCCAGAGAATTGCCCTAAAGGCGGTTACACCCACTTCTGACCCGAGGGTATAAGACAGGAGAGTGAAGAATTAACATAGGAGACTAATTGACCCCAAGCTGCAGCGAAGGTCTAACAAAGTCGACGAACCCCAAAACGAAACACAAGGTTGAAGACAAAGAAATCTTTTTCTACACGAGCTACGGATGAGTAGCTGTGTCTAAGCGGGTGAATTCAAGCCGAACCACCCAGCCTCCACTCTCCATTGAATCGTGGTATCTTCACCGTTCGAGTCCGACGCTGTGAGCTCTGAGCTACAGAGCTGTCTGTCCTCAGAAGACCGCGAGGGATCAGACCATTAAGCCAAGAAGGACACTGACATCGTGAGGACAACCAGAGAGTTGCGCCGGAGAAGTGCGTCATTGAGAAGCCTAAACGACCCACGCGGAGCTTCCCACCTGAGACCTCCAACACGTAATTACATCATTATATTCTGACCCATAAGAGCGGCAGTTCGGGGCAAGGCTAAGTTTTAAATAAGCATCGCTGACAAATGAACCCAAATGTATATTTCTCTCGTGTACTTCCTTTGTTTCTCTCTCTTTTAAATCCCCATTTTGGGTAACACGCGCCATAGTGTGTTGGCCCGTTATACTAAGTCCTAATCAATAGCTAGACTGTGTTTTGTGTATGTGTATTTTTATCATCATTTTAGCTTGCTAGTAAATAAATAATCAACTAAGATTGGTGTGGTAAATTCATTGGTAAAGCCCGGGTCCGTGCAGATTCCCGGATTATACGACGTTCAGATTATGAGACTGTAGAGGAAATTGATTAATTTAGCGACTGTTGTAACATCGATATTCTGATATCCTTTGAGTTAATTTGGGAAATAGAAACTCAATCAAAACAATGTTCCCATGGTGCCCCAGGTTAATGAGTTAATAATTGCTTGATTCATTGCTTAATTCATTTAATCACGCAATTATAAACCGTTAATCATTCGATGAGCAACAGTCGTCACATTAACTAATACAACGTCACGACAGTGCATATGTATGCAACCCCATTGAGTACAACTTTTTGTATCTTCAAAACAATGCTGTACACTCTTGTTTTGTGTAGGCTTTGGTTGCACTATCCACTGCAGATCACTCAGAGTGAATTCAACAAAGTAGCATTGTCTGTTATAGTGTTAAATTGGTCTAAACTTAATAGGTACAGAAATAGTAACAGTAATGCTCCCTAAAAACAGTTAAGGGGATAGATCTAGCCAAGATCTAGCCAACTAGATCTAGCCAACTCGGAAGAATTAAGTAGCCTGCCGTCTCTTATAAGTGAATTCAAATTCGGAGCATGTCGGGAGTGGGTTGGAGGCTGAAATTCTTCCGGATAATCTGATGGTCTCATTGGTTCGACCTCCTTTGACACCTGTCAATCACCACAGAACGCAGGGTGTTCCCAAAGCATACTTGTTGGTGCCCACATGGAGAGAAAGTGCACTGTTGAATTTGATGAAATGCAGGCGATATTCTCATTTGATTTCTCCTCCCCGTAAAATGTTGTGGGTAACAATGCAACGCATCAGATTAGGGGAGAGGCTATTGGAACCAACTCGGATGGTTGTTGGTTGTATTTAAGTTGAGCTTTCACGTCACCTCATAGTCATAGCACAGCACATAATACTCTGTGTGTATATTCTCCATCTACGTTATAGTCTCTCTGTGGATACATCACCACTTTCTATCAACAGTTAAGAGAAACCTGGAGATCATCTAGACTAGCCTTATTATCACTCACATGGAGAGAAAGAGAGAGAGGGTAAAAGAGAGTATGAATGAGAAAGTGGTGCCGGTGCCATAAGACCACCTCCTCCACTTAATATTCCTTATTCCGTTAATGTACCCTGCCTCAGTAATTGATGGCCAGTTTGTGGGTGGATGTTGACTTTGTCGTAACCCGGCACAGGGAAGGGATGGATATAGAAACGTACAGAGTTTCTTATGCTGGTGTAATCACTTCACTTAATCATAGTTAAGCATATTAAAAGCGCCAATCTGCATGAAAATTAGATTTCTCGCTGTGGGTACTGGTACTGGTATTGGTATTCCGCTAAAGGTTTACTCTGAGCTACATGTGGAACTACACTTCCACTTTATAACCAGTAGGTGGAGCTATGAGTCACTCGAAATCCAGAGGTTTGCATATTTTTATCTGTTCAAGCGATAAGTGCCTTTTCCACTGGGAGTTGAGTAGAACCAGTGTAGCAAAAGTGTGTGTGTGTGTATTCTGCTTTAGAACAAGTGTGTACATGCAGTGCAGCAGGGATTCTCTTCAAGTGTGTGTTCAGTACAGAACAGGTAAACAAATCAAACCTGGGCAGGAAGCGTGTGTGATTAGGTTGTAGTATATCTGTTATATTGAAATGACACAAGGCCATGTGTCTATGCCTTTATATTGTGGGGAATGATTATGTTGACATCTGCAGAGCCATCCCTCACCTTTCACAGACATGCCCAACAACTCACAGACATGCCCAACAACACACACACACACACATACACACATACACACACACACACACACACACACACACTAGCTGTCCTAGCATTCACTCAGGGGGTAATTGACTGTCTGTGCTCAGCTGAAGAGGTCTGATGGCCCCTCCAAGGTGTCTCTCATCAGTCTGGGTAAATCCAGGAGGAGGAGATGGAGAGAGGGAAGAAAGAGAGCAAGGGGGTAAAAGGCAATGGATGGATGGATGGAAAGATGGAGTGAGTGTAATCAAACCACAGGGAGAAGGTCAATGGAGGAAAGCCCACTCACTGCTTCCCAATCTCTCCCTCACCTTCTCTCTCTCTACCCCTTCGAGAGTCATTGAAAACAGAATTACTAGACCTAGAAATCATTCCTTTGCTCACAAGCCATTGTCCTCATAATGATGTCTACCAGGGTAAACTATAGGAAAGTACATTTCTTCAGCACTTGGAGAAGGGTGGAAAAGGGTCACTGCAGATGAAACAGAAGAGGAACACAGAGAAGAGTGGGATGCACACACACACACGCACACACAGCCAAGTGTTGCCCTGCCTTCACTACTCTTACTCCAGGTCATCTAGAATCCGACTGGGGAAAATCATAGCGAGAGAGAAAGAAAGAATAAGGTTGCCTTTTTAATGTATTTTAAGGTAAGAAAAGAGGATATTACCTTCTTAATCAAATCTTTAGAAAATTGGGCTGGAGATTGTGAGTGTATTCTAAAGGTAGCATGGAGTGAAGAGAGAGATGAGTGATTTAGACCAGCAAGCCCATTAATTAGTGAAATATGGCAGAGAAATTGAGACTCAAGATGGAAGCCACAAATTCTAACCAAATAAAAAAGGTGAATGGTCGTGAAAACACAGGGATGGTTGTGATTCACTGCTGTTTTAATTAAGCTGTTGTTTGAGACCACTCAGAAAGATAGGGCTCCAGAAAGATTACCTTCTCTCCTCTATCTAAAATGTACTCTCTTTTCCTCCCTTATACTTCTCAACATCCCTTCCCAAGACATATTTTCTCATTCAGTTTATTTTACTATTCTCTTTGTCCCTTCACTCTCTCTGCCCCCCTCTCTCTCTTTCTCCCCTTCCTTCCTTCCTTCCTTCCTTCCTTCCTTCCTTCCTTCCTTCCTTCCTTCCTCTGTTCCAATCTTTTTGAACCCAGGCCCTGGCTTCACCAGGCTGCCACCCAGCAGTATGTGGGTATCTGTCTTGCAGAGTTATTTTAGGATGCGCTCCTGTATCTGTAGTACATTGAGCAGTAACAGGTTGCACTGAGGCTTAAAGAAAGAGGATAACTCAGCCTCATCCCATATTGCAAGATGGAGAGACATTTATCATCCTCTACATGGGTACTTGGGAGTGAACATGTCCTATTTCTCTGCTAGGCTCTCAAAATAGTTTTAGATAGATTTGAAATAAGAGAGTGCTGTCGGGGCATTTGCCAAAATGTAATGGCTGTTTGTGTGTGTGTGTTGAAGTGAAAACAAGATGCAGTCTATCCATCAATATATATCCATTCATCTCATCTGCCCTACTGTAGCCTCATATGTTTCTTTCACAAGATGAATGTGGTGTGTCAGGGAAGGGTTATGTGTCGTTTCAATTGACTTTAACTTTCAAGGTCTCTGATTGTTCTATGTGTTTAATAGCTGTAGGGTAGATAGTGTGTGTGTGGTTCTCCTGGAGTCCGAGCTTGTCTTTGGCATCTGTTCCATAGTTTTGAACTGAACAAATTTACATCCTGATAAGAGCAAGGAAAAGTGCATCAGTTGATGTTTGTCAGCAGAGCGGTGAGGATACAATCAGACTATTTCTGAGAACTTCCACCTGGAACATGATGACCTTCCAAGTGATTCAAGGCACATACTGTATATGGAATGACAACAATTAAATTAAATTAACAACTTTATAGAGTAGTTCTTTAATACTATACTGAACAAAAATATAAACAACATGCAACAATTTCTAGTATTTTACTGAGTTACAGTGCATTCAGAAGTATTCACACCCCTTGACTTTTTCCACATGTTGTTACATTACAGCCTTATTCTAAAATTGATTAAATAAATGTGTTTTCTCATCAATCAACATTTTTGCAAATGTATTAAAAATAAAACCATATACCTTATTTACAAGTATTCAAATCAGGTGCATCCTGTTTCCATTGATCATCCTTGAGATGTTTTTACAACTTGATTAAAATCTATATAAGGTCCCACAGTTGACAGTGCATGTCAAAGCAGAAACCAAGCCATTATGTCAAAGGAATTGTCCGTAGAGCTCCGAGACAGGATTGTGTCGAGGCACATATCTGGGGCATTGAAGGTCTCCAAGGACACAGTGGCCTCCATCATTCTTAAATGGAAGAAGTTTGGAACCACCAAGACTCTTCCTGGAGCTGGCCGCCCGGCCATACTGAGTAATCAGGGGAGAAGGGCAGTGACCAAGAACCCGATAGACACTCTGACAGAGCGCCAGATTTCCTCTGTGGAGATGGGAGAACCTTCTAGAAGGACAACAATCTCTGCACCATTCCACCAATCAGGCCTTTATGGTAGAATGGCCAGACGGAAACCCCTCCTCAGTAAAAAGGACATGACAGCTCGCTTGGACTTTGCTAAAAGGCACCTAAAGGACTCTCAGACCATGATAAACAATATTCTCTTGTCTGATGAAACCAAGATAGAACTCTTTGGCCTGAATGCCAAGCACCACGTCGGCAGGAAACCTGGCACCATCCCTTCGCTGAAGCATGGTGGAGGCAGCATCATGGGAGACTCGTCAGGATCGAGGGAAAGATGAACGGAGCAAAGTACAGAGAGATCCTTGATGAAAACCTGCTCCAGAGCGTTCAGGACCTCAGACTGGGGCGCAGCTTCACCTTCCAATAGGACACAGCCACAGTCAAGACAACACAGGAGTGTCTTCAGGACAAGTGTCTGAATGTCACTGTGTCCCAGCCAGACTTGAACCCGATTGAACATCTCTGGAGAGTAGAGGCCGACCGATTAATCGGAATGGCCGATTAATTAGGGCCGATTTCAAGTTCATAACAATTGGTAATCGGTATTTTTGGACACCGATTTGCCGATTTGATTTTTATTTATTTTTTATTTTAGAGGTTAATAACCTCTACGGGCTAGGGGGCAGTATTGAGAATTTTGGAAAAAATATGTGCCCATTTTTAACTCCCACCTACACCAACTCAGAAGCTAGGATATGCATATTATTACCAGATTTGGATAGAAAACACTCTGAATTTTCTAAAACTGTTTGAATGGTGTCTGTAAGTATAACACAACTCATATGGCAGGCAAAAACCTGAGAAAACCTGAGAGAAAAAAAGAATTTTGTGGCTGTACTATCTTTTTTGAGGCATTGTTTAATAGATACCACAGTGAGAAAGGATTCATTTCGCAACTCCTACGGCTTCCACTAGATGTCAGCGATCTTTATAAAGTTGTTTGAAGCGTCTATGATGAAGAGAGCAAATTAGAATGCAGGGAAGTTGACGTCCCTGGGATGTCGTCACTTCCATTATTGCCTGCACCTGCGCGATCATGAGACGCGAGACATTTATCAAAAACGTTTTTCTAGACACAGGTGAGGTCGGGTTGAAACATTACTGATGTTTCACGTTAAAAATGGCTCTAAAGATTAATGCTAAACAACGTTTGACATGTTTGAACGAACGTAAATAGATTATTTTTAAAACTTTTTTAACTTTTTGCCGTGACTTCACACCCCCCCGCGCTACTTTTTAGTAGCCACCGAAGCGCTAACAACATGGAACAACTTGGAGTTATTTGGACATCAATTATGAACATTGTCAAAAGAAACCACATTTGTTGTGGTCCTGGGATTCCTGGAAGTGCCAATGGATGAAGATAATCAAAGGTAAGGGATTATTGACGATAGTATTATTGATATTACATGGTTACAAGATGATGCTAACCTATATAGCCTAGCCTATTGTTCTTAGCACAGCACCCGGTTTATTGCAACTTGTGATTTCCCAGTAAAGTTATTTTGAAATCTGGCAATACAGTAGCATTTACGAAATGTTAAACTATAATTATTTGAATGACAATATTATAATTTACCAATGTTTTCGAATAGTAATTTTGTAAATTGTAACGTTGTTCACCGGAAGCATTTCAGAGAAGAAAAAAATCTGAATTTCACCGCTACTGTAAAATGCTGTTTTTGGATATAAATATGAACTTGATGGAACAAAAAATGCATGTATTGTATAACATAATGTCCTAGGAGTGTCATCTGATGGAGATTGTCAAAGGTTGGTGCATAATTTTAGCTGGTTTCTGCTTTTGGTGACGCCTGACCTTGAATTGAAAATGGATGTTTGTACTTTTGTGGCTATGTACTGTCCTAACATAATCTAACTTTATGCTTTTGCCGTAAAGCCTCTTTGAAAATCGAACAATGTGGTTAGATTAAGGAGATGTTTATCTTTTAAATGGTGTAAAATAGTTGATTGTTTGAGAAATTGAAACTATTAGATTTTTGATGTTTTGAATTTCCAGCCTTGCTAGCAATCCCGTCTCAGGGTTCATTGCTAACCCGTAGCCCCAACAGGTTTTAACTAGGCAAGTCAGTTAAGAACACATTCTTATTTTTAATGATGGCCTAGGAACGGTGGGTTAACTGCCTTGTTCAGGGGCAGACTGACAGATTTTTACCTTGTCAGCTCGGGGATTCGTTTTTGCAACCTTCCGGTTACTAGTCCAACGCTCTAACCACCTGCCTTACATTGCACTCCACGAGGAGCCTGCATGGCAGGCTGACTACCTGTTATGCGAGGGCAGTAAGAAGCCAAGGTAAGTTGCTAGCCAGCATTAAACTTATCTTATAAAAAACAATCAATCTTAACATGATCACTAGTTAACTACACATGGTTGATGATATTACTAGTTTATCTAGCGTGTCCTGCATTGCATATAATCGATGCGGTGCCTGTTAATTTCTCATTGAATCACAGCCTACTTCGACAAACGGGTGATGATTTAACAAGCGCATTTGCGAAAAAAGCACTGTTGTTGCACCAATGTACCTAACCATAAACATCAATGCCTTTCTTTAAAATCAATACACAAGTATATATTTTTAAACCTGCATATTTAGTTAAATTAACATTGCCTGCTAACATGAATTTCTTATAACTGGGGAAATTGTGTCACTTATCTTGCGTTCCGTGCAAGCAGTCAGGGTATATGCAGCAGTTTGGGCCACCTGGCTCATTGCGAACTGTGTGAAGTCAATTTATTCCTAACAAAGGCCGTAATTAATTTGCCAGAATTGTACATAATTATGACATAACATTGAAGGTTGTACAATGTAACAGCAATATTTAGACTTAGGGATGACTTAGTAGTTGTTCCCCTTGCTCTGCATGGGTAACGCTGCTTCGAGGGTGGCTGTTGTCGATGTGTTCCTGGTTCGAGCCCAGGTAGGAGCGAGGAGAGGGACGGAAACTATACTGTTAAACTGGCAATACTAAAGTGCCTATAAAAACATCCAATAGTCAAAGGTATATGAAATACAAATCGTATAGAGAGAAATAGTTCTATAATTCCTATAATACCTACAACCTAAAACTTCTTACCTGGGAATATTGAAGACTCATGTTAAAAGGAACCACCAGCTTTCATGTGTTCTCATGTTCTGAGCAAGGAACTTAAATGTTAGCTTTTTTACATGGCACATATTGCACTTTTACTTTCTTCTCCAACACTTTGTTTTTGCATTATTTAAACCAAATTGAATATGTTTCATTATTTATTTGAGGCTAAATTGATTTTATTGATGTATTATATTAATTTAAAATAAGTGTCCATTCAATATTGTTGTAATTGTCATTATTACAATTTTTTTCTAAATCGCCCGATTAATTGGTATCGGCTTTTTGGCCCGCCAATAATCGGTATCGGTGTTGAAAAATCATAATGGGTCGACCTCTACTGGAGAGAGCTGAAAATAGCTGTGCAGCAACGCTCCCCATCCAACCGGACAGAACTTGACAGGATCTGCAGTGAAGAATGGGAGAAACTCCAAATATAGGTGTACCAAGCTTGTTGTGTCATGCCCAAGAAGTCTCGAGGATGAAATTGCTACCAAATGTGCTTCGATAAAGTACTCAGTAAAGGGTCTGAATACTAACAGTACCAGTCAAAAGTTTGAACACACTTAGTGTGTTTCTTTGTTTTTACTATTTTTTACATCAAAACTATGAAATAACACATATGGAATCATGTAGTAACCAAAAAAGTGTTAAACAAATAAAAATATATTTTATATTTGAGATTCTTCAAAGTAGCCGTTCTTTGCCTTGATGACAGCTTTGCACACTCTTGGCACTCTCTGAACCAGCTTCATCTGGAATGCTTTTCCAACAGTCTAGTTAAGTGTGCCTTGAATTCTAAATAAATGACCGACAGTGTCACCAGCAAAGCACCCCCACACCATCCAACCTCCTCCTCCATGCTTCACAGTGGGAACCACACATGCAGAGATCCTACTCTGCATCTCACAAAGACACGGCAGTTGGAACCAAAAATCTCAAATTTGAACCCAGCAGACCAAAGGACAGATTTCCACTGGTCTAATGTCCATTGCTCATGTTTCTTGGCCCAAGCAAGTATCTTCTTATTATTGGTGTCCTTTAGTAGTGGTTTCTTTGCAGCAATTCAACCATGAAGGCCTGATTCACGCAGTCTCTTCTGTACAGTTCATGTTGAGATGTGTCTGTTACTTGACCTCGGTGAAGCATTTATTTGGGCTGTAACTTGATGGTTTTTGCAACTGCAACTTTCAAAGTTCTTGAAATGTTCCGTATTGACTGACCTTCAAGTCTTAAAGTAATGATGGACTGTTGTTTCTCTTTGCTCTTTTGAGCTGTTCTTGCCATAATATGGACTTGGTCTTTTACAAAATAGGGCTATCTTCTGTATACCACCCCTACCACTAGACAAATGGTTGGCTCAAATGCATTAAGAAGGAAATAAATTCCACAAATTAACTTTTAATACGGGATCGGAGTCCCTTTCCCGGGATGGTTGAGCTAACGTGTGCTAATGTGATTCGAATGACGCTGTAAGTAACAGCAAACTTTCTACCCATATAGACATGTCTAATATGGACAGAAAGCTTAACATCTTGTTAGTCTAACTGCACTGTCCAATTTACAGTAGCTATTACAGTGAAAAAATACCATGCTATTGTTTGAGAGTGGACAACAACAAAAAACGTATCACGGCAACTGGTTTGATATATTCACCTCTGAAGGTAAATAAGGTACTTACATTCAGTAATCTTGCTCTGATTTGTCATCCTGAGGGTCCCAGGGATAAAATGTAGCATAGTTTTATTTGATCAAATCAATTTTTATATTCAAATGTAGGAACTGGGTTCTACAGTTTGAACCCCTGCTGTCTCTGGCTCCACACCCACCCTGACCAGCCATCTAGATATGTGAAAGTTAGTGTATAAGCTAATTATCCATCATGTATGACATTCCTGGGAGTGTGTAAACTTAAATGTTGTATTACCATTTTATTTTTGTATGTTCTCTATAGTTATGCACTTTAAAATGTATCAATTGACCAATTCGGCACATTTGGGCAGAATTGATTCAAAATATTTTCCGGTACTGCAATGCTTCACTGGATCAATCTGGATTGGCCGAAATCTAAATTGCACCTAACTGCAATATTATATGATGGCCTTTCTCTTGCATTTCAATGATGATGGAACAAAAAGAAAAATAGAAATAACATGTTTTTTTGTTTGTATTATCTTTTACCAGATCTATTGTGTTATATTCTCCTACATTAATTTCACATTTCCACAGACTTCTACGTGTTTCCTTTCAAATGGTATCAGGAATATGCATATCCTTTCTTCAGGCCATGAGCTACAGGCAGTTAGATTTGGGTATGTCATTTTAGTCGAAAATTGAAGAAAAGGGTCTGATCTATAATAGGTTCACAAGGCACACCTGTTAATTGAAATGCATTCCAGGTGACCACCTCATGAAGCTAGTTGAGAGAATGCCAAGACTGTGCAAAGCTGTCATCAAGGCAAAGGGTGGCTACTTTGAAGAATCTGTTTTGTTACTACATGATTCCGTATGTGTTATTTCATCGTTTTGATGTCTTCACTATTATTCTAAATAGTAAAAATAAAGAAATACCTTGGTATGAGTATGTGTGTCCAAACGTTTGACTGGTACTGTATGTAAAAAAATAAAATACATTTGCAAAAATGTCTAAAAACCTATTTTTGCTTCACCATTATGGGATATTGTGTGTAGATTGATGAGGGGAAATAAACAATTTGATCAATTTTAGAATAAGGCTGTAACGTAACAATGTGGAAAAAGTCAAGTGGTCTGAATACTTTACAAATGCACGGTAAGGAAATCAGTCAATTGAAATACATTTTTAGGCCCTAATCTATTTATTTCACATGACTGGACAGGGGTGCAGCCATGGGTGGGCCTTGGAAGGCATAGGCCCACAAATTTGGCAGCCAGGCCCAGGCAATCAGAATTATTTTTTCCCCACAAAAAGGCTTTATTACAGACAGAAATAGTTCTCAGCAGCCGCAAACTATCCTGGGCTAATGTGGTTACACATGGTCTGCGGTTGTGAGGCCAGTTGGACGTAATGCCAAATTCTCTAAAATTATGTTGGAGGCGGCTTATGGTAGAGAAATTAACATTCACATCTCTGGCAACAGCTGTGGTGGACATTCCTGCAGTCAGCATGCCAATTGCACATTCCCTCAAAACTTGTCACATTGTGTTGTGTGACAAAACTGCACATTTTAAAGTGGCCTTTTATTGTCCCCAGCACAGGGTGCACCTGTGCAATGATCATGTTTTTTAGTCCGTTTTTTATATGCCACACATGTCAGGTGGATGGATTATCTTGCCAAAGGAGAAATGCTCACTAAACAATTCGTGCACAAAGTTTGAAGGAAATAAGATTTTGTGCATTTGGAACATTTCTGTGATTTTGTATTTCAGCTCATAAAACATGGGATCAACAATTTACATGTGTTTCTATATTTTTTTTCAGTGTAGATACAGTTTATACTGTATATGTATTTGCACTAGATCACTTCTCATCACTCTTCTTACCTCTAATATTGCTATGGCGGTAAATTTCTCTTGCACCAAAATTATTTTTAAGAACCATGTTTTGTCCAACTGCTGTTGCTTGGCAGCTTGACAGGTCTTTGATGGACTAGGAGTCCTTATTCACTTTACTGGGTAATGGGCCAAATTGGCTGACAAACACTTGAGGAAGCATTCCGCCCAATCAGAGCAAAGCCTTCCTGATTGTCTCGAAATCCATTTCTGTTCCCTGTAATTTGAGAAAAGGACTGAGAGCCCTTATTGCAGTAGGGACACACACTAACACTATCACAGACTCATGCACACACACACACACACACACACACACACACACACACATACTCACCCGCACATACACACACTCACACAGTCCATCCCCAAAATTTCTGTTAAAATAAACTCGAAAGTGTGTTCTGTCCCTCGGAAACCTGATGAGTGATGAGGTGTGTCGGCCAACAATTTTCGTCCTGATACAACGGCCCCAAAAACAGACTAGACAATCGGCCATATTGTCTGTGGGCTGACAGCTTCCTTTCTCTGCCATGGCTCAGTGTCCAACATGACCACTCTAATGTTGGAGGCTTAAGACATATCACAGAACACCCACTGCTACAACTTAATGTAATGTAACACTTCCCTGAGCCAGACCTCTGATCTGTGTACTGTGTCTGTCTAATGCCCTCTATCATAGTGGATCAGCCATCTGTGGGGATGGTCAAGTCAGAGCACAGCAGCAATCAGTCCCTCTCATCCTGGCTCCTGCCTCTGGTGTTCTCCTCTTTCTCTCTCTCCATCATTCCTCCCCTCTGACCTTCCTCTGCTCTCTTTGGCTCTAATTGAGTCTGTCTTGCCTCCTCTGCTCTGCTGGATCTGTAGAGCATCAACCACTGGCTAGAGTAGCGGAGACAGAAGGAGAGACAGAGAGAGGGCAAGAGCAGAGAGAGAAGCTGGCAAAGCTCATCAGCCCCCCTATCAGGATTCATTTCCTCCAGACCTGGCTTTGGGAAATTAATGGGTTTTAAGTTCTCCCCGCTTTTTTCCCTCTCCCGCTCTGATTGGCGCTCTTTCTTCTTGTTCTCCTTCACTCTCTATCCCTCTCTTTCCCCCACTCTCTCTCTTATTCTCCATCTCTTTCTCCCCCTCTCTTTCACTCTCTCCCACTCATTCTCTCTCTCCCTTTCTCTCTCATTCTCTGGATTTATTGCTCATTGTGTCTGTGCTGTTTAAATGGCCACTGTGAGGTTCCCCAACCAGCTGTTAGAAAGTGGAGCAGTCAGCAGGATCTGGCCTGCCTCTCTCGATCCCCAGCTTCCAAGACTTCTCTTTCCTCTCTCCCTCCATCTCCTCTCGTACTTTCCTCTTCTCCTCTTTCTTTTCCCTCCTTATTTTCCCCCACTGATAGATTGCACTGTTCTGTCAGTCCCTGTTTAGAAGTTTTCTTGAGCATTTGGTCACCCACCACCTTATGAATGGAAAAATATACCCTGCCTTTACACTCCACAGAAAACAATGGTGGTGTCAATCATTTCCTTCATGATTGTCTCAAGGAAACTTGCAGTTTGTTTCCTACGTGTTCTCATTAAAAAGTTTCCTTAGGCCTGCTCCACACTTCCCACTTCCCCTCCTCCTTCTAATAAATGGTTCATATTTAGAACCATATGCCATTAAATTGGAAGTGAACACTTTGAAAAGGCTCAAAGCTGTCTTACTAGATCAAAACTCACTTCATCACTGTGTTGATATGCCGCTTGAAGATAAAACAGCTCATTGTTCTGCAAGTTTTCACTTGTCAATTAAAATCTGCCGCTTTGCACCATCACCCTCCTCCAGTTTTCTGACTCACATACTCCAACACACTGTCAGGTAGTTTGCCCAGAATAGCAGTAGGTGTATGAGGTCCAGTGGCACAGTGGCACAGTACAGTGCACCACCCGACTACAGTACAGTAGGACAATGTACTCTCACCTACCTTGGACACCTTGCGTGGCAGTCCACTTTCCACACGCTGATTTTCTCAAGGAAGTGATACGGAGGGGAAGGAGGGAGTGAAAGCCAGAGACCCTTTTTGAATGCATAAATAACTTCCTTGTTGCGAGCTGTGTTGTTTCACTGCTAATGGAACTTTCCCACAGCACCGT
Organism: Salmo trutta; assembly: GCF_901001165.1. NCBI lineage: Eukaryota > Metazoa > Chordata > Actinopteri > Salmoniformes > Salmonidae > Salmo > Salmo trutta. Next base: position 22,293,233 of record NC_042985.1, read on the forward strand.
AAATCAATGCATACACACCGAGACACAACACCCCTTCGTTCTCTGTGTGTGGAAGAAACACTCCTTCAGAGGTAAAGGTACTACTCTGTGCTTTCCTTTTCTCTCCTTCTTTCTCTTCCTGTTCCGCTCAAGGGCTTTTTCATTCTCCAACACAACAGCACAAACACTATTCAGGTGTACTCTGTCTCTGTCTCTGCCTCCCACTATCCCCTTTCCCCTCTCTTGTAATGGGGCAGTTACTCAACTCAGTGGGGTGGCATTAATCCCTGACTGGTGTCAAAGTCACAGAAAGTTCAAAGCTGGCTGGGCGGCCGGACTTCCTCTTCACAGTATAGTAGTGTCCGGAGCACCTTAAACTTCAGATGACTTCCAGAGCCCCACTGTGATGGCTGCTTCTGAATTTGAAGTCTTGAAATATTTATTTATTTTTTCTCTAAAATGACTGTACTTACCTACTGAAGCCAGATGACAGAGGAATTAACTTTCTGCATATAGTAAATTAACTGAGTTAAATGAATCCAGCACATACTGTACTCTGCACTTACACATCTGTCATGACTGTGCTGTGAGGATCACAATGGGTCAGATCAGCTTGGCAATGGCGGACAATGACCAGACCCTCTCCCACCCACAAAGGGTGGGAGGAGGGAACTGCCGGGTTGACAGCTCACACTCGGTTGTAAATTAAGTCGGGGAGACTCTCTCTCTTGCTCTTTTGTATCAACCAAAGGAATGTCTTTCTTCACAGACACTTTTGCCAAGCCCAAAACTCTAATGCCCAAAAAGTGATAATGGAACAATATTTGTAACACAACAATGTGGTAAATGGTCAGTGGGGAGATGTAGAAAACTAATATTATATTGTTTTTCATTTTGTGATGTTGTTAAAAACTGTATGGACCAAATACTGTAACTTTGAAAGCTTTCCCAATTTATCTTTATCTGTCAAGTTTTCATCCAATACTTTGTGCAAATGATATAAAAAAATATGAACGTGTTTTTGTTAAGATACGAATGTGATTTTAGGAGTCATAAGAGATAACTTGTAATCATATCCTTTGCACATTAACTAGCCATGCCCCGAGGGACGCCAGAGAGCTTGTCAGCATGACGGAATGCCCCTTTTTACCAAGAGTGCATAAAGGCTTGGAAGAGGAATCAACCAGGAAACGTGAGGCGGAGAGCTACACGTTTGAAATGGTTGAAACTCTCAACCTTAATATGAGGTGAAGAAAATTAACTTATCAGACCAGGACATGGCCAGTCTGCAGCTTTGCGTGTAAAGTGGTTTAAACTCTGATTATCCACACGAGGTGGAGAAAGGAGAAAGCTCCCCTCTCAGACAATCACTGTTACGGCTAAGAGGAAGTTCTGAGGAAACAGCCCGTTACAGAACTACCCACCACCAACGGACCAAGCAGCGGGGTAAGGAGCTGGAGAGGAGCTATCGGGAGTCGTGGACCTGGGAGGAGATCCTAGCCGGAGAGGGACCATGGAGGAAGGCTGGAGAGGACCGGGAGTGTTTTGCTGGAACACGGTTGGCATGGAAGCCTGAGAGACAACGGGGGGCACACGGGTAGTTTGGCTGGGCCAGGGTTGAGCCCTAAGTCAACTCCCGTGCTTACCAGAGGCAGCGTGATACTGGTCAGGCCCCGTGCTATGGGGTGATGCGCACGGCGTCGAGGCCAAACATCCACAGGCCTTCACGGCCCAGTGTATCCTGTTCCCGCTCCCCGCACTAGCCCTGAGGTGTGTGTCTCCAGTCTGGCGTCTCCAAAGCCAGCACCACGCACCAGGCCTCTAGTCCATCAGCCCAGTCCAAGATGTCCTGTTCCCGCTCCTCGCACTAGCCTTGGGGTGCGTGTCTCCAGTCTGGTACCTCCACTACCAGCCCCACGCACCAGGCCTCCAGTGCGTCAGCCCAGTCCAGCTCATCCTGCTCCTGCTCCTCGCACTAGCCCTGTGGTGCGTGTCCCTAGTCTGGCACTTCCTAAGCCAGCTCCACGCATCAGGTCTTCAGTGCGCAGTCCAGAGCTTCCGGCAACAGTGCCTCGTCCAGAGCATCCGGCAACAGTGCCTCGTCGAGAGCTTCCGGCAACAGTGCCTCGTCCAGAGCTTCCGGCAACAGTGCCTCATCCAGAGTGTCCGGCGACAGTGCCCCGTAGAGAGACGGCCCACAGTCTGGAACCGAGAGAGACGGCCCACAGTCCGGAGCCGAGAGAGAAGGCCCACAGTCCGGAGCAGCGAGAGTCGCTCTACAGTCCGGAATCGGAGCAGCCAGAGTCGCCCTACAGTCCGGAATCGGTGCAGCCAGAGTCGCCCTACAGTCCGGAATCGGTGCAGCCAGAGTCGCCCTACAGTCCGGAATCGGCGCAGCCAGAGTCGCCCTTCAGCCCGAGGTCTCCAGCGACGCGCATCAGCCCGAGGTCTTCAGCGATGCGCCATACCCCAGAGACTTCGGGAGGGGTAAAGTTTAATGAGCATTTAGCGGGGGTGGACAGGGTAGGTTGGGGAGTAAGGCCGGAGCCTGAGCCAACTCTGTAGTAGGGGGTTGGGGGAGGGGGGGTGTAGCACAAGAACCATCGGTGACGGTGGCCACCCTCCCTTCCCTCCTTTTAGTTGGGGATTATTTTTTGTTTGTGTTTATAGTTATTGGATTAAGTTTTGTTTTGTTGTTTTTGGTGCATCCGGGGCCTGCGCCTTTGGGGGGGGGGGTACTGTCACGTCCTGACCAGTAAAGGGGTTATTTGTTATTGTAGTCTGGTCAGGACGTGGCAGGGGGTGTTTGTTTTATGTGGTTCGGGGTTTGTTGCGCTATGTACTTATGTAAGAGGGGTGTTTGTTTTATGTGTTCCAGGGTTTTTTGGTCTATGTTCTAGGTTAGTGTTTTTCTATGTAAGTTCTAGTCTTTCTATTTCTATGTTTAGTTAATGGGGTTGACCTTCAATTGGAAGCAGCTGCTCCTAGTTGCTTCTAATTGAAGTTCTTATTTAAGAGGGGTGTATTTTCTATGGGTTTTGTGGGTAGCTGTCTCCTGTTTTGTGTCTGTGCACCTGACAGGACTGTTTAGTGTCGTTCGTTGTTTTGTATATGTGATTTGTTTGTTTTTCCTTCTTTTGATTTAATAAAGAAGATGAGTATACACGTTCCCGCTGCACCTTGGTCTAATCCTTACGACGCCCGTTACACCCATGGAGACTGGACAACTAAGAAGAAGGACATTGTGACCGCCGGTGGGCAATCCGAGTGTGTACAAGTGACCCACAGGAAAGGCCCACCAACAACTTTCCGAGAAGGCTTGGTTCCGACCGAGATAAACAATGAACAAACGGCATTTCATAGATAAATACATTCATTAAATCTTATTCCAAATGGACGTTGGTTCATAAGCAAACTTTAATGATTAATGTGAGGACAGTCCTAGAATGTATCCGTGATAAGTGTCCTTTTTCTCTATCCCCCCTCCATCTATATTGTAACAAGCCGTCATATATTTTCAGTCCACTATGGGCCTTTGTCTCATGTAAAGGGTGTATGCTTATTCTGTGTTATTATTTAGTTAGCTAGTAAATAAATAATTAAACCAATTTGTGTAGTACTGAATAATGAGCTAGCCTGGGGTTTTTGTAGATCCAAGAAGGTTACGAATGGTCAGAATTATAATTTGATAACAGGTAATGATTAATAAGATGACTGTATCGATGTTATACGTAAAGACCTTATACAGTTTAATTCGGGAGATGGTAACTCTCTAAACAACTTTTTCCATGGTGCCCCAAATCCGAATGAGTTAATTGTTACATGATCAATCTAATCGTATAACAATTAGACATAGTTAGTGGATTAAATAAATAACAGTCATCAGGTTAATGAAAGTAAAGTCACGACACATCCTTCCTGCTATTCATTTAGTGCAGCTGTGGCATCCTAACCACTCCTTCTTAACTTCTACACCTCCAGGTTTCCTCATTTAATTAACTGGCCTTTCACTGACCATGGTGTGGAGGCTGAAGTAATGAGTCAGATTGATTCACACAGTGATAGTTCATCCCTGGTCTTTGTTAGGGGGGCTGACCTGAACCTGATCCCATCTCTCTTCTCTCTCTGCAGGGTGACACTCACACCTTGATCCCTCCTCACCTGGCTCTCCATGCCTCACTAACCCCGGGAACGGAGTTAGCAATTGCTGACGCCCCTCAGGCAGAAAAGGTTCATTACAGGGAGGAGCTAGTTAGTGAACCTTGACCTCTGTCAAATGCAGCCATCGTTTCCATAGGCGTAGTCTCCCCTGCAGGCTGTGTAGGGTTATTTATAACAGGTCCAAGTTTATCTCCCTCCCTCCCTCCCTCCCTCTCTCTCTGTCTCTGTCTCTCTCTCTCTCTCTCTCTCGTTCACACTCTGTTTCTTTATCTCCCTCTTCACACTTGGACTCTCTCTCTTTCTCCCCCCTTCTCTCTCCACACAGAAGCTGTCCAGCACTGTAATTACCGTAGAGAGAGAGAGAGACAGAGGGAGAGAGGGGCGGGGTCAGAGGTGACGTGAGCATTGGTCCTCGTGGCAGAGCATGCAGCCATTAATGATGTATGAATGGAGAGTACCAGCGGGACCTGCCAAGGAGAGATAGTAATGACGGGGAGCTAATTAGTGTTTAGTGAAATGCCTCTACCGCCAGACGCTTCTTTCTCACTGACCTTATAGCGACTCTCTTCACTGGTCTCTGTCTCCCTGCGTACAGGCTGTCAATCAGCCGCTCAGAACTGATGACCTCGTCATTCTGTTAGTAGAAGGCTATGTTAGGGCCATAGCTACTGGGTTCCCTAGCCATTTACAGTACACAGCTGCAAAGCCAATGACTAGCTCACTGTACTTTATATATGATATCTACAACAGAGCGGTGCGGGAATTATTGTATTAGTACCTCTTGTTGTAGGATATTTGTGAATTATACTGAAGTTACTAGTTACTAATGTGTTTTGACAATCATGTTGGGAAATCCTAGTCTAATAATGAAATATAACCCATATGTAACTAGACAACAAACAAGCAATTCAAAACATATATGACACAGGTCAAGGCAACTTTCCTGGCACAAATATAACAACCTCTACTATTTGAGCTGATGCGTAACTTCCATTTCTCCACAGTGAGCCACAGTCAGCTACACAATAGCATTGAGTCAGTAGCTAGCAAAAGGTAGTCTAGGTGCTTTTCCCAAGAATTCACCTCCCTTTATCATTCACAGAACCAATAGATAAGTAATATACTGTACTGTACGATCTTCACTGAAAAAAATGAAGTTTCTGACTTCACTGTTTTTCTTATATTCACTTTTCACATGGGAACCTTTTACTGCAATAAAATAGAGGTGGGTATGACACTATATATTACTCTGTATAGATGTTCTATTTGGTCTGATAAACCAAAACGTACAACTTCCAAAGGTGATAAAATGCTGTTGCTCTCCCTTCTATAGCTAGCTTGATAATGAATGAAGGAACCAAAAGAAGTTAGTTCTCAAAGTCATTAGCACACAGTTCTGACAAGGTTGAAGGTTGACTTTCTCAACACCACTGTTTGTGATGACTAAGGTTATTTTTACCCCCCCCCACCCCCCACCCGGTCTACTGATACCCTGGTCAGGCTGTGGGTCAGCCCCTTTCCTCTAAACCTACACATACTCATTAAAATAGGATGTAGAAAATTCAGAATAAAACCGCTGAGTCTAGCTTGTCTGGCATGTGGCAGGGCTGAAAGGAGGAACATCTCAGAATGGAGAAACAGCTTAGTCTTTGTCAAGGCTAGGCAGTCCTTTGGAGGTGACACTATCACGGACATTTAAAGATGCAAGCTTAGGAGTTTTACTATGCCTCCTTCCTCTCTCCCTCCTCCTCCGTCTGCCCTGAATCTTACGAGGTCAGAGCCCTCATTTGCACAACTTCGTCCACTGCATAAGCGAAGGAGGAAGCTGCATATTCCCAGCTATTAAAATGTGTATGGTCATTGACATTAAAAATACTCATTGATAAGTAGAAACTATGGAGCAGGGTAGCTGATTTTAGGCTTTGAGAAATTAACATTAATACAGTTAAAACCTGTTAGGGCTAGGGGGCAGTATTTGCACGGCTGGATAAAAAAGAATATGCATATAATTAGTAGATTTGGATAGAAAACACAAGTTTCTAAAACTGTTTGAATGGTATCTGTGAGTATAACAGAACACATATGGCAGGCCAAAACCGGAGAAGATTCCATACAGGAAGTGCCCTGTCTGACAATTTGTTGTCCTTCTGTTGCATCTCTATCAAAAATACAGCATCTGTGCTGTAACGTGACACTTTCTAAGGCTCCCATTGGCCCTCTAAAGCCGCCAGAAAGTGGAATGGGGTGTCTGCTGTCTCTGGGCAAAGAACAGCAGCAAAGTTTGTGAGTGGTCAGCCTGGAGACAGTGAGACTGAGATGCGCGTTCAAGAGAATTCAAAAAAAAATTCTTTCAGCCTTTGAATGAATACAACGTCGCCTGGTTGGAATATTATCGCTATTTTACGAGAAAAATAGCATAAAAATTGATTTTAAACAGTGTTTGACATGCTTCTAAGTACGGTAATGGAATATTTTGATTTTTTTTGTCACGAAATGCGCTCGCGCGTCACCCTTCGGATAGTGACCTGAACGCAAGAACAAAACGGAGCTATTTGAATATAACTATGGATTATTTGGAACCAAAACAACATTTGTTGTTGAAATAGAAGTCCTGGGAGTGCATTCTGACAAAGAACAGCAAAGGTAATCCAATTTTTCTAATAGTAATTCTGAGTTTAGTGAGTCCCAAACCTGGTGGGTGTCAAAATAGCTAGCCGTGATGGCCGAGCTATGTACTCAGAATATTGCAAAATGTGCTTTCGCCGAAAAGCTATTTTAAAATCTGACACCGCGATTGCATAAAGGAGTTCTGTATCTATAATTCTTAAAATAATTGTTATGTATTTTGTGAACGTTAATCATGAGTAATTTAGTAAATTCACCGGAAGTTTGCGGTGGGTATGCTAGTTCTGAACATCACATGCTAATGTAAAAAACTGTTTTTTGATATAAATATGAACTTGATTGAACAAAACATGCATGTATTGTATAACATAATGTCCTAGGAGTGTCATCTGATGAAGATCATCAAAGGTTCGTGCTGCATTTAGCTGTGGTTTGGGTTTTTGTGACATATATGCTTGCTTTGAAAATGGCTGTGTGATTATTTTTGGCAGGGTACTCTCCTGACATAATCTAATGTTTTGCTTTCGCTGTAAAGCCTTTTTGAAATCGGACAATGGGGTTAGATTAACGAGAGTCTTGTCTTTAACTTCCCTGGGCTAGTCAACAGCCAGTGGAATCGCGTGGCGCGAAATACAAATTCCTCAATAATGCTATAACTTCAATTTCTCAAACATATGACTATTTTACACCATTTTAAAGACAAGACTCTCGTTAATCTAACCACATTGTCCGATTTCAAAAAGGCCCATAGAAGTTAAACAAAGTTAAAGACATAATCTTCATAGTATTCGATTAGTCATATATCAACAAGGGATGGACAAGGAATGCCACTAACAAGAGAGAGGGTGGTAGTTTTAAAATAATGACCTCCCACACAGAAACAATCCAAAGCCTCTCTCTCACAGTCTGAGTTCATGACCCAACATTTCCATCAATTCTACAATTTTTTTCAATGAGTAGAAACAATGTTGCAGTTTTAAAGCTACTTTCCTGCAATTCTACAAATTTTGCTATGGGTCGGCGAGAAACATTTCTAAACATTTTAGCTTGACTTATGCCATGTTCATACGATGTCTCGGTAACTAACAAAATCAATGCATTACCACATTTTGAAATTGCAACATTGTGTATTCTAACTCCCAACAGTAACTAGAGACTCCAACTTAGTTACTTATTTGGGGTTGGGGGCCCCCTAGTCTGCATATAGGCAGAGATGGCACTGGATATACATATACTCCCGTTCAAAAGTTTGGGGTAACTTAGAAATGTCCTTGTTTTTAAAAGAAAAGCACATTTTTGTGCATTAAAATAACTTCAAATTGATCAGAAATGGAACACAGGAGTGATGGTTGCTGATAATGGGCCTCTGTACCCCTATGTAGATATTCCATAAAAAAATCTGCCGTTTCCAGTTACAATAGTCATTTACAACATTAACAATATCTACACTGCATTTCTGATCAAATTGATGCTATTTTAATGGACAGAAAATGTGCTTTCTTTCAAAAACAGGGACATTTCTAAGTGACCCCAAACCTTTGTACGGTAGTGTATATAATATTCATAGACCAAAGATACACCTGACGCCCTCTTTCAGGGGGTCCATTCAACTCTGTAAACTAAAGACATAGAACTGATTAGATATTATTGGGTGTCAACGACTTCATTAAAGGGATCGATTTGAAGAATAATCGTATTTGTTCAGTCAGTGCTGGTGAATGTCATTAACTGTGTGTGTGGCAATGTGGAGGGACGGTGTCAGAGGGCAGGCTTGTTTATTATCAAAGGCTTACTCTTATGCAGGACTGGTGTTGACTCACTCAACATTAGCATATTTACAAAGCAAGCCTGTCGAACAATACCCTAGGAAAAATGTAATGCAAATAAATGTGTAGAAAATATTAGGGCTGAGAATTGTCAGGGACCTCACAATGATATATTATCATGATACTTAGGTGCCGGTACAATATCCGATTCTCACAATTGTATACAGAATTTATAGTATGATTTTATTATGTTTGAAGTTCCAAAGATTTGCTCACTATATGTTTGCTGCAGAGAGACAACAAAGAGCATGAGATTAAACGTTTTGATCAGTCAGGGAAATAAAAGTGCTGAAAATATGTTGGCTCACTATTTAAAAAGAAGATGGAGAACAAGCTATCTACAGTAGCAATGATTTATTTATTTATTTTACAAATCGGGCCAGGCATCCTTGGCTTGAACAGGGAGAGAGCGCTGGCACTCCTACGGGCACTGGATGTTCATCCAGGTCCGGAGGCAGGTCCAGATCTGGTCCGGGCGGTGGATCCAGGGCTGTCTATGGATCAGGCGGTGTCGCAGGGGAAGGACTGGACATCAGACTGGACATCAGACTCCTTCACAGTAGCCGGTGAAGGGAGTAGACCAGGACTGGCGATGAGTCAGCCGATGGAGTTCGACCCAGGACAGGAATTGATGGCTGGTACAGGACTTGAGCCTGGTTGGCTGGTGGGTCGAGGACAGGTCGGACATCGGGCCCAGGTCCTGGGTCTGGCGATGGGCCCAGGTCAGGCATATCTGCAAGGGCAGCAGGTGTAATATGGACCAGGACCGGAGTTGAGTCCGTTGATAGTTGGTCCAGGAGAGACACTGGCTGTCTTTTGGGGTGCCAGCTCAGGCACCTGTGGCTGCAGGGCTGACTGAGAGTCTGCTGGCTGAGCAGGTTGGAGCTCTGGCAGTTGCTGGACTGACTGCAGCACTGGGGAACACAGGCCTGGCTGCAGCGCTGGCAATGGCTCGACTGGCTCAGGTGCTGCTCTTGTTGGCACCGGTTGGGGTGCGGAGTGGAGCTCGGCCGGCTGCTGGAATGATTTGGGTCTTGGTAGCCGTCGCAGGGCAGGTTCGAGCACTTGCAGTCGCCGGTCTGGCTACACTGCTGTCATCGGGTTGGCAAGCTGGAGCACTTTGGACAACGTGGTTAGGTGCAGTTCTGGCCACTGCTCAGCTGGCGCGTGGACTGGTGAAGAGAGCCGTGCAGGTTCCGAACTGGGCTTTAAAAGGATGCCCGCTGTGGCATCGGTGTAGGTGACAGGATTCAACTCTGGAAGCTGCTGGGCAGAATGGCATGCTGGAGGCTGCATTGATGGCTGGACAAGCTGTGGTCCGGGTGGATATCTGATGACCAAAGGAGCTGGTGAGGACAAATGGCTGGAGCACCTCCAGGGGCACTGGTGTTCACTCCACATGAGTGAGTGGTGGCTGGACCGGTGGCCGGGACACCCATGCCAATTAAGGCTGCTGCACCGCCTGATATACAGGATATTTCTGGTTGATCCTGTGGTACTTAGGGAGGGGAGATGAAGGCCAGGCATTGGGGTGCCTCAAGTAGCCAGGAAAAGGTTGGGGAGCTGGTGAGTTCTGGACAGGAGGGGGACTCAGGACCGCCGCTGCAGGACCTGTGTGCCTCCGTAGTGCCGTGTATTCCTACTGTTGACACCTGAGTTGCTCCAGGCTCTGTTCCCTGATGGTGACAATGTGACAGTAGGCAGACAGAACCCCCATGACGGGCCTCTCCATGGCCTCGATGTGCTGGACTTACCAGTCCTTCCCTTCTCTCCAGCGTCTGTGCCTGGTCTGGGAGATGGCATGTGGCATTAACTGCATGCTATCGCTACTGGTCATAGTCCAGGACAATTGCACCTATCTGGTTCGAACGACCATGAAAAAGTGTGCCACCAACTGATGGTGGTCTCGAAAGAAGTGCCAGTTTAGAATTTCAGTACAACTGTCCCAGTGTTCCGGTTAGAGGACGGAAATTACCAGTAGGAGACCGGTGTACAGAACATACGTTTATCCAGCAGACAGGAAGTGGACTAGTGAAAGTGTATAGTATAGTGTATAGTTTTTCTGTGATGGATGCACTGACATAGGGAAAGTCCAGTGGAGGATGGGGTCCATAGTTGAATGATCTAGCTGTGTGAATGTCCTATTAAGTACATTACTGTAATTATTTCAGTTAATATGGTAACTGAAAGCAAAAATAGCTTTTTAGCAAAGAGCAATTTCTCAAGCAAGAATTTTGCTCGGACTGTCTGAGAGTGGTCTGAGTGTGGAGGGAAAAACTGAAATCTAACTATTATTTTCAGTTTTTTGTTGTCTATAAACCCTTTTCACTCGTACCGATATATGGGTTCTGAATGGCAGATTTGGGCACTTATAAGAGTCTAAATTGGAACGTACAGTTGAAGTCGGAAGTTTACATACACCTTAGCTAAATACATTTAAACTCAGTTTTTCACAATTCCTGACATTTAATCCTAGTAAAAATTCTCTGACTCCTTTCTATGCGCACCAAAATTACGTTTCTCTAAATTGCCTTGTGAAAGCCTAACACTGTAAGATCATATTTTATAACTTTGCTAGTTATGTTGGCAATAGAACAAACTTTGAAATCATGCGCACCTGACCCAGATTGTGATTTATAATGGACTGTTTTTGGATTGCCGGCTTATTGATTTGAAGTGCAGCCCAATCAGCCACGCAAAACGGTCTTGAATGGAAACAAATCTGCCCAATTAGCTGATTGATTTTCCATACACTCACTACTTTCGACACACCCACTTGCTCATACTCCGGTCGCCATATTGGGCTGCAGCTACCCATACGTCAATGGCGCGGGCTCAACTAGCATGCAGCCAGTTCACATACAGCGCTGGTAAGTAGAGACAGATTAACAATAGCCTAAGAAACAAAATATTTACAAACATTGATAATTAGTGACATTGTAGCTTATAAGACTCTGCCGTTTGTTCTTTACAATACACAAGGTTTGATGGGACCATTGATAACTTAGCAAACAATGTTTGTAGCAAACACTTAGTCTATTCATGTGAACAGAAATGGAGGGAAAACTCAGACATGTCACGATACCTTTGGAATCTAGATTTAAAAAAACATTTGTCGTTCCACCTGTCGGTGACCTGCAAGCTGCAGAATTAAATCCACAAGAACACGCTGCTGAGGGGTATCATACAAAGCAAGCTAGATCTACTCAGGGTTTTCTAAAGCTAACCAGCTTCAGTTAACTTCACATTCCAGCTCAGGCTTCATCCTTACTACGACGGTGGATACTTCTCATCCACCTGCCGCTAACTCTAGCATGCAAGCTTGTAAATGCGTGTGCATGTCGCACATGGCTAGTTGAATGCCAAACTCTTCATTGAGACAATGATGAAACATCAATCAATGGCCAGTGACACATTTCCATATGTGCCGAAATCAAAATGAAAGAAAAGTTATCGTGCAAATTCAGCTGGCTATGGTGGGAAATAGGCTTTTTGAAGTACCTTCTTTACTTTATTACTTATCGTTAATTCTGTCTTTGGTGTGCTTTTCAATTTACGAGCACCTTTTTTGTGAAGTCAAACAAAAGTGTTACATTGTGTGAAGTTTAAAATGCATTCTGTCATTACTAAATGTGTAATGTGATATATTTTAACATTAAAATGTTTGAAAAAACAACATTTGATTAATAAAATATTTAGTCAGTCGTCTTCCTCAAATGAAAGGGATGATGACGCAATCTTTGCAAGTGGGAGGGAATCTGATTTAATTGGTTCTCGACTAGTGGCTCAGTCATTTCATTCAGGGTAAGTGGAGTTAGCTGTGAGTTAGTTCTGAAGGATTCGTTGCCATAGAAATTTACCTGGCTAAAAGGTGAAACACTTTCGTATGACCGGTTATGCCGAGTTATCCCTCAAACCTGCTTTGTAGGATACCCCTCCGGTGAATTGCATTCTAGTCCACCTGACTGTGGGGGTATGTTTATTCATGGTTCTTAAAATGGAAATTAGGTTTTGGAAGGGCCTTCTATTCTGCTTTACTACTGTGTAGGCTATTTTCACCCTGCAGCATTCAGTGGATATTTTTTAATGACTGCCAATTCGGGTCCAACTCTTGGACCTTGGTTCGGAATATTCTGCTTCCATTATGACCCCAATTTTAGAAGAGGCATTCTCCTGATTGTTTCCACATTCTGGGATAGTGGCAAGTGAATGAACGGAGGAGAGCAGCACAATGAGTCTGCCCCTCCCCTGCCCCTTCATTAACTGCTGGAATACTATACAAAATACCATGTACATTTTCCTGCAGCCTTCTCCTGTAGAAAGAATGGAATAATGCTATTGTTGTGGTGGTGATTTGATTTATTGCAGAGAGAAAGTGTGTACAATGAGATCCTCTGCCCCTCTTGCTCATTATTCATCTTCATTTTCCAAAGAGTGTATTTTTGTGCCGGCTACCTTTGTGCTGCTTTGTATTTTGGTCCTCATGGCAGACTAGAATTTTGTTCTTTAATTTACGGGACACAAAGGAAACAATAAGATGCTGACATTGCCTGACATTTCAGGGCTCCCTACGTGCAACAGAGATTAAATCAAGTCCATTCATATTTCAAAGAGAGAAATGTCACAAATTTCTGCTTATTACAGAGTTATGTTCTTGTTTTAAAAGTGGGACCATTCAGAGTGAATTTGTAATAAAAACAAAGGCTATTGGTGAAGTTGGCAGACAGAACAACTGTTCATCCGACAGTTTGAACAACAGGGGGAAACAATGTCATGTGACCTAGTAGTTTAAAGCTTTGTTTTTTAAGGGTTGGCTATTGGTTATTTTTGACTGTGCTATTTCCAGTGTAACGTTAAGCCTTTGAATAGATGGACAGGATTGCAGTACTTACTTATTTTCTTCACTCCCTGTGGCGCATATGTCTACTGCAAGACCACATCATGCTAGGCTGTCTCTAGCAATCTTTGCCCTAGGTATGTACTGTATAGTAACCCCAGGTGTAAAATAGTAAATAATGGCTACTCGTCAGAAAGTATTAAATTGTCAAGAGGAGTAAAACAAGGCTGTCCACTATTGGCATATCTATTTATTATGGCCATCGAAATGTTAAATATTAAAATCAGATCAAACAATAATATTAAGAAATCCAGGGCTTAAAAACAAAGGTGTCATTGTACGCTAACGATTTATGTTTTCTTTTAAGTCTGCAATTTGGATCCCCATACAGCCTCATAGAGGATCTAGATAATTTTTCTAACCTTTCTGGATTAAAACTGAATTATGAAAAGTGCACCATATTAAGTATTGTATCTCAAAAAAATATAACTTTTGCATTACCGTGTAGTTTACCAATAAAATGGTCCGGTGAAGTGGACATATTCGGTATTCATATCCGGAAAGAAAGAAATGATCTCACTACAATACATTTTAATATAAAGTTAGCCAAATTAGATAAGATTTTGCAACCATGGAAAGGACAACACCTGTATATTTGTGGAGAAATCAGCCTGAGTAATTATTTAGTCATATATCAGTTGACCTATTTACTTATGGCCCTGCCTATGCCTAACAACTTGCTTTTTTAAATTATATGAGCAAACACGATTCCACTTTACTTGGAACGGCAAGCTAGAAACGTTTTACTGGCCGATTTATATAATGAAATGAATTTGGAGGGCAGAAATGATTAAATATTAAAGCACTGGACCTCTCACTCAAGGCTTCATTCATACAAAAACTATACTTAAACATTAAGGATCGGCCCCTTTTTTTCAATTTTCGCCTAAAATAACATACCCAAATGTAACTGCCTGAAGCTCAGGCCCTGATGCAAGGATATGCATTTTCTTGGTACCATTTGAAAGGAAACACTTTGAAGTTTGTGGAAATGTGAAAGGAATGTAGGAGAATATAACACTTTAGATCTGATTAAAGATCATACAAAGGAAAAAACAACCGTTTTTTTGTATTTTTTTTGTACCATCATTGTTGAAATGCAAGAGAAAGGCCATAATGTATTATTCCAGCCCAGGTGCAATTTATATATTGGCCACTAGATGGCAGCAGTGTATGTGCAAAGAGTTAGGCTGATCCAATGAACCATTGCATTTCTGTTCAGAATTTTGTATCAAGACTGCCCAAATATGCCTAATTTGTTTATTAAAAACTTTTCATGTTCAAAACTGTGCACTCCCCTCAAACAATTGCATGGTATTCTTTCACTGTAATAGCTACTGTAAATTGGACAGTGCAGTTAGATTAATAAGAATTTAAGCTTTCTGCCAATATCAGACATGTCTATGTCCCGGGAAATGTTCTTGTTACTTTCAACCTCATACTAATAGCATTAGCTCAACCGTCCCGCAGGGGACCCACCAATCCTGAAGAAGTTCCGAACTGGTTCTCTAGCAGATTAGTAAGAATGGCTCACCCCGTGTTCAAGAATGGTATTTTCCCCTTCATTCAGATTACAAACTCTCACTTTTGGTTATTTGAAAATGAAATAATCTCCAATATATCGCTATTTTTATACCAAGCAATAGAAAGCTAGTTGCAATTTCAGTCTAATCCACCAGAAAAGACAGAACAAATATTAGAACAAGGGTTAAGGGTTAAACTCAAATATACCAATTGATTAAAAAAAATACATTATAAAAATAAAGCAAGTACAATCTTTGTCAATTATATTATAAATAGGACTGGTGCAGCATTACCGCAAAAATGGAGGAGGCAAGTGGAAAGGGGAGAAAGTAAGGAACTTGTCTGTCGGCCCTGCATTAAAGACCAGAATTGGCTAAAGGCAATTGTGATAAATAAAAAAGTATACCAGTTTCTTTTTAGCTGCACTATACGGGTTGCAAAATAGTTGGGAGGAGATTTTCGATGTACCGATTTCATGGCACTTGGTTTATGAACAATGTTGGATTCAAAACTTTCAAAAGAGTCAAATGTTTTTCAATTTAAATTATTATACAACATTTTTGCAACCAATAGAATGCTATATTGGGGATACAACCATCCCACCTCTCCTGATTTTGCTGCGAAGACAGAATCATTAGATGTTTTTCTACTGCCCACATGTAGCTTGTTTTTGTTCGCAGATTCAGGAATTGCTGAAATAAATCAATATTTACTTTGAGCAAACTCTGCAAATAGCACTGCTGGGTGATTTGATAAGTCATAGCCAATCAATAATCTAATAATAATCTTAGCAAATGTAACGGCTGTCGTCGGATTTAGACCAAAATGCAGCGGGGAAATGTGCACTCATCTTCTTTATTATATTCGGACAAGAAAGAGAACCAAAATAAACACGTACACAAAGAAAACACAACGACTATTCACAGGCTGGTAAGGCACAAGGCTATACACAGAACAATCTCCCACAAAGCACTCAAACACATACCTATATATAGGACTCTCAATCAGAGGCAACTAGAAAACACCTGCCTCCAATTGAGAGTCCAACCCCAATTAACAAAACATAGAAATACAAAAGACTAGACAGAACATAGAAATACACTAACATAGAACAGTGCCCAAAACCCCCCGGAATACATAAATCAAATACCCTACTAAACAAACCCCGAACCACATAAAACAAATACCCTCTGCCACGTCCTAACCAAACTACAATAACAAATAACCCCTATTACTGGTCAGGACGTGACAGTACACCCCCCCCCCAAAGGTGCAGACCCCGGATGCACCTCACACAAAAAAACAAAATACCCCAAAACAAACATAAATCCTCTAAACTAAAGGGAGGGAAGGGTGGGTGGCTGCCGTCAACGACGGCACCTGTGCTACACCCCCCCTCCCCAACCCACCTATACTGGAGGTGGCTCAGGTTCTGGTCTACAGCCACCCAGACTGTAGGCATACTCGCTTGGTTCCGGACCGTAGGCAGACTCACTCGGTTCCGGGCCGTAGGCAGACTCACTCGGTTCCGAGCTGTAGGCAGACTCACACAGTTCGGAGTTATAGTCAGACTCACACAGTTCGGAGTTATAGTCAGACTCGCTCGGTTCCGGATCGCAGGCAGACTCACTCGGTTCCGGACCGCAGGCAGACTCACTCGGTTCCGGACCGCAGGCAGACTCACTCGGTTCCGGGCCGTAGGCAGACTCACACAGTTCGGAGTTATAGTCAGACTCGCTCGCTTCCGGACCACAGGCAGACTCACTCGGTTCCGGACCGCAGGCAGACTCACTCGGTTCCGGACTGCAGGCAGACTCACTCGCTTCCGGATCGCAGGCAGACCCACTCGCTTCCGGATCGCAGGCAGACCCACTCGCTTCCGGATCGCAGGCAGACTCACTCGGTTCCGGATCGCAGGCAGACTCACTCGGTTCCGGACTGTAGACCCATTCACCCCTCTCCGAACTGTGGGCCGTCTCACTCAGTTCTGCACAGTGGGCCGTCTCCCTTGGTTCCGAACTGTAGGCCGTCTCACTCGGTTCTGCACAGTGGGCCGTCTCCCTTGGTTCCAAACTGTAGGCCGTCTCACTCGGTTCCGGGCTTAACACTCTTACCGGATACTCATGACGGGGTACTGTTGTCGGATACTCTGGACGGGGCACTGTCGTCGGATACTCTGGACGGGGCACTGTCGTCGGATACACTGGACGAAGCACTGTCGTCGGATACTCTGGACGGGGCACTGTCGACGGATACTCTGGACGGGGCACTGTTGTCGGATACTCTGGACGTGGCACTGTTTCCGGACACTCTGGACAGGGCACTGTTTCCGGACACTCTGGACAGGGCACTGTTTCCGGACACTCTGGACAGGGCACTGTTTCCGGACACTCGAGGCTGGGCTGACGCACTGGAAGCCTGATGCGTGGGACTGGTAGTGGAGGTACCAGCCTGGGGACATGCACCTCAGGGCTAGTGCGGGAAGCAGGAACCGGCCGAGTGGAACTGGTATTACGCACTGGAAGCCTGATGCGTGGTGCTGGTACTGGAAGTGCCAGTTTGTGAACACGCACCTCATGGCTAGTGCGGGGAGCAGGAACGGGCTGAGTTGGACTGGGATGACGTATTGGAGGCCTGGTGCGGGGTACTGGTACTGGATATACCGGCCCGGGGAAAAGCACTGGCGGTCTCGATTGCACGTCCTGCACAACCCGTCCTGGCTGGATGGAACTAGTAGCCCTGTACGAGCAGAGTGCTGGTACAGGGCGAACTGGGCTGTGCAGGGGCCTGATGGTTGCCGTGCGTAGAGTTGGCTTAGGGTAGACTGGACGTAGGAGGTGCACCGGTGACTAGATGCGCTGCGCAGGCATCCTCCTACCAGGCTGGATGCCCACTCTAGCACGGCACTTGCGAGGGGCTGGGATCACTCGCACCGGACTGTGCGTGTGTATGGGTGAGATCGCGCGCACTTCCGCATACCTCGGCGCTCTCCACTCCAAATGCTTCCCATAAAAAGCACGGGGAGCTGGCTTAGGTCTACTGCCTGGCCCAGCCAAACTACCCGTGTGCCCCCCCCAAAAAAATTATTGGGGGTGCCTCTCCGGCTTAAACGCCAGTCGTGTTCCCCTGTAGCGTTCCCGGTTTTCGCTCCACTTTCTCCATGGACCTTCTCCGGCCATAATCTCCTCCCACGTCGACTTTTCCCAATAGTCCATATTATTCTCCCGTTGCTCCTTACTCCGCTGCTTGGTCCTTGGTTGGTGGGGGATTCTGTAACGGTTGTCGTCGGATTTAGACCAAAATGCAGCAGGGAAATGTGCACTCATCTTCTTTATTATATTCGGACAAGAAGGAGAACCAAAATAAACACGTACACAAAGAAAACACAACGACTATTCACAGGCTGGTAAGGCACAAGGCTATACACAGAACAATCTCCCACAAAGCACTCAACAAACACATACATATATATATATAGGACTCTCAATCAGAGGCAACTAGAAAACACCTGCCTCCAATTGAGAGTCGAACCCCAATCAACAAAACATAGAAATACAAAAGACTAGACAGAACATAGAAATACACTAACATAGAACATTGCCCAAAAACCCCCGGAATACATAAATCAAATACCCTACTAAACAAACCACCACATAAAACAAATACCCTCTGCCATGTCCTGACCAAACTACAATAACAAATAACCCCTATTACTGGTCAGGACGTGACAGCAAAGGTGTTTACTGTATCTTTAATTTACAATCTGTAGAATCTATGAGAATAGAAACATTCAGAACATTTGTGAAACATCACAGCACAATGGAAAAATACATGGGAGGGGTTGAGGGTAGCTGAAGGCTGGGACTATAAAGAAACAAAAGATAACTAATGTAAAATATACTGTCTGTGAAGTGTATGTGGTATGTATAAGCTGAAAGTGTAAGCCTAAGCATTGTTGTCCATTAGTTTACTCAAATTAGGTGAGGAGTGGTAGGGATAGGGGAAAAATTAAGAAGCCTAGTGGTTAGAGCGTTGGGCCAGTAACCGAAAGGTTGCTAGATCGAATCCCCGAACTGACAAGGTAAAAATCTGTCGTTCTGCCCCTGAACAAGGCAGTTAACCCACTGTTCCTAAGCCGTCATTGTAAATAAGAATTTGTCCTTAACTGACTTGCCTAGTTAAATAAAGGTTTCATTTAAAAAAAAAAATGTTTAAAAAAATGTTAAAATATATATATATATAGGAATTGCTGAAATAAATCAATATAGTATAACAGTACATAGTAAAACGTTAGATAACTAGTTAGATAGATATTAAGTATGATTATAATGTAACTAGTAAATATCAGCTCGTTTTGAGTTTAGGCTTACCATCAGTTTCCGAAGTAGCTATCCACTCCAATCATTCACCCTGGTCTTTCCATAACATTCATCCAACTCCCTTTTGGCTGGCCAATTTCATTTTAGTTTCAGATGGTTTCCTCTCAGTTTGCTGTTGACTGGTACAAATCTCACTATAGCTCCGTAACATCCTCCATTTTTGTTGTGGGGTTCTCAGAAAACGGCAGATCAGAAATCAGAAAATGCGTCCAGACCAAAGGAGTTTTATCAGAGGCCACAGAGGGCAAACTGGGGTTTGATCTCACCATCTAATATTCATATCACCTCATATTCTGATCCTTGCCAGTTTATTTTGGCCATTTAGAGCTGTTTGAATGAAAATAATCTTACATATTGTACCTTTAAATCAGTCATTAGACACCCCACTGTGAGGTGTTGAGGTCCTTTGGGTCTGCCTTCCAATGGCATGGGAAGCCTGAAGCCTTTTTGTTCTTTCATTACCACAGCATTTGTTGTGTGTGTGTGTGTGTGTGTTTGTGTATTATCTCATCTGAAGTCATCATCCTTGAAGCCTTACTGCAAAGGTCAGTGCTTCTATAAAGTCAACCCCCCCTCCCCGCCCCCAGGCATATACCAGATAACTTTTGGGACCTCCGAGGGGCTTAATACATTTTGTCAGGAGGTGGAGAGAGGGTGACACCTTATTACCACAATCCCCTGGAGTCCTTAAGGAGACCCGGGCTCTCAGAGTTCTCATACATATTCATTTGAACATTTTGATTACCAATCTCCCACCCGTGGAGCTGGATGGATGGATTTGGAGCTCCACGCATGAACGGAGCCATTAGTCTTGAATAAAGCTTTTATGAGAAGTTCTTTACGGCAAAGCATCCTTACAAGGCACAAACTACAGTCTGACCTTCAGATCAAAGGAGTGTTTAGTCCCAGTTGTACACTGAGGAAGGCTTTTCCATAATTTGGGCTCTTAGGTGTTGGCTTATCCGATGTTCCTCCACGGTTCATCCATCTATTTTATTCTGTTGTATTCAAGTTGTCTTAGAGTTTTCATTGCATTATATTGAAGTTGTATTTGAGTTCTGCACCCCCCCCCCCCCCCCCCCCCCTCCTCTACAGTCTCGGAACTCTCCAGCTGTGTTTCTGTGCATCCATGCCACTCCAGCACCCGGCTATAAATAACCCATCCTGGTGGGCTAGAGCGCAGAGAAGACTGGCTGCTCTTAATGCTGTAGCGTTAAGATTTCCCTTCACTGGAACTAACGTGCCAAGCCCGAACCATGAAAAACAGCCACAGACCATTATTCCTCCTCCACCAAACTTTACAGTTCTCATTATGCATTGGAGCAGGTTGAGTTCTCCTGGCATCCGCCAAACCCAGATTCGTACGTCGGACTGCCAGATGGTGAAGCGGGATTCATTACTCCAGAGAACGCGTTTCCACTGCTCCAGAGTCCAATGGCGGTGAGCTTTACACTACTCTAGCCAGCGCTTGGCATTGCACATGGTGATCTTAGGCCTGTGTGAAGCTGGGGTGTCCCCATACTTTTGTATATATAGTGTACTTTGTCTATTCACAGAATATATATATTCACTGCTAGTCAAAAGTTAGGACACACCTACTCCAGGGTTTTCTTTATTTTGACTATTTCCTACATTGTAGAATAATATGAAGACATCAAAACTATGAAATAACACATATGGAATCATGTAGTAACCAAAAAAGTGTCAATCAAATCAAAATATATTGAATTTAATATACATTGCTCAAAAAAATAAAGGGAACACTGAAACAACACAATGTAACTCCAAGTCAATCACACTTCTGTGAAATCAAACTGTCCACTTAGGAAGCAACACTGATTGACAATACATTTCACATGCTGTTGTGCAAATGGAATAGACAACAGGTGGAAATTATAGGCAATTAGCAAGACACCCCCAATAAAGGAGTGGTTCTGCAGGTGGTGGCCACAGACCACTTCTCAGTTCCTATGCTTCCTGGCTGATGTTTTGGTCACTTTTGAATGCTGGCGGTGCTTTCACTCTAGTGGTAGCATGAGACGGAGTCTACAACCCACACAAGTGGCTCAGGTAGTGCAGCTCATCCAGGATGGCACATCAATGCGAGCTGTGGCAAGAAGGTTTGCTGTGTCTGTCAGCGTAGTGTCCAGAGCATGGAGGCGCTACCAGGAGACAGGCCAGTACATCAGGAGACGTGGAGGAGGCCGTAGGAGGGCAACAACCCAGCAGCAGGACCGCTACCTCCGCCTTTGTGCAAGGAGGAGCAGGATGAGCACTGCCAGAGCCCTGCAAAATGACCTCCAGCAGGCCACAAATGTGCATGTGTCTGCTCAAATGGTCAAAAACAGACTCCATGAGGGTGGTATGAGGGCCCGCCGTCCACAGGTGGGGGTTGTGCTTACAGCCCAACACCGTGCAGGACGTTTGGCATTTGCTAGAGAACACCAAGATTGGCAATTTCGCCACTGGCGCCCTGTGCTCTTCACAGATGAAAGCAGGTTCACACTGAGCACGTGACAGACGTGACAGAGTCTGGAGATGCCGTGGAGACCGTTCTGCTGCCTGCAACATCCTCCAGCATGACCGGTTTGGCGGTGGGTCAGTCATGGTGTGGGGTGGCATTTCTTTGGGGGGCCACACAGCCCTCCATGTGCTCGCCAGAGGTAGCCTGACTGCCATTAGGTACCGAGATGAGATCCTCAGACCCCTTGTGAGACCATATGCTGGTGCGGTTGGCCCTGGGTTCCTCCTAATGCAAGACAATGCTAGACCTCTTGTGGCTGGAGTGTGTCAGCAGTTCCTGCAAGAGGAAGGCATTGATGCTATGGACTGGCCCGCCCGTTCCCCAGACCTGAATCCAATTGAGCACATCTGGGACATCATGTCTCGCTCCATCCACCAACGCCACGTTGCACCACAGACTGTCCAGGAGTTGGTGGATGCTTTAGTCCAGGTCTGGGAGGAGATCCCTCAGGAGACCATCCGCCACCTCACCAGGAGCATGCCCAGGCGTTGTAGGGAGGCCATACAGGCACGTGGAGGCCACACACACTACTGAGCCTCATTTTGACTTGTTTTAAGGACATTACATCAAAGTTGGATCAGCGTGGTTTGTGGTTTGTGTAGTGTGGTTTTCCACTTTAATTTTGAGTGTGACTCCAAATCCAGACCTCCATGGGTTGATAAATTGGATTTCCATTGATTATTTTTGTGTGATTTTGTTGTCAGCACATTCAACTATGTAAAGAAAAAAGTATTTAATACGATTATTTCATTCATTCAGATCTAGGATGTGTTATTTTAGTGTTCCCTTTATTTTTTTGAGCAGTGTTGTATTTGAGATGCTTCAAAGTTGCCATCCTTTGCCTTGATGACAGCTGTGAACACTCTTGGGATTCTCTCAACCAGCTTCATGTGGTAGTCACCTGGAATGCATTTCAATCAATAGGTGTGCCTTGTTAAAAGTTCATTTGTGGAATTTCTTTCCTTCTTAATGCGTTTGAGCCAATCAGTTTTGTTGTGACAAGTGTCGTGTCTTATGTCGGATTAAGTGATATGACATGCTATTCTATAAAATCATTTCTCTGTAATAATATTACCTGATAAAGCTAATCAGGTAAATGTATTTAACTACAAAGTCTGGGCACCACGAAATAATGTTTATAGAGCTGTTATCTTCCGAATAAACTCTTAAAGACCTAGTAATCTTTTACATCAGTAGCAGTCAATATTTAATCGTCCCTTTATTTAGTCTCATCTGAAAGTTGTAAATTCTTGGTTATCTTCACAGACCCTGGCTATCAAGTTGAATCAGCAATACAACATTTGGTTTAATTATTTATAAACTAAATACCTAAATAATCACACAGAATTACATATACACAGAATGTATCATACATTGATTACAAATTATGTCATAAAGGATATCGTCCCTAGCGAACGGAACAGATATGACGGCTGGTTACACAAAGAAAGGGTGTTGGGTTTGAGTGAAAGAGCGGGAAGACTGAGGAGCAAAAAGGTTTTGTGTCTCTATCGGGCCGTAGGCAGCTATGCTATCAAAAATACAGTATCTTATGCAGTCTACATAACCGGCCATTTGAAAAAGAAAAATGCAAGAAATATTTACTCTGAACTGCGCTTCGGTAGATTAGTCGTAGATAGAAGGTGGGGTGGTCCAGCATGGATCTCTGGTCCCCTGAAGAATGTCGAGTGGTGAACTGGAGCGTGGTAGAATGGATACTCTGTCGGTCCTCTCCTAGCCCACGTCTACAGTTGCTGCGCTAAGGCAACGGCTAGGAGGTATCACTTCTTTAGTGAATAAGAGTTCAAAGTTCATACCAAGTTGCCATACTTTAAGCTCATGCTATATTCTGGCTGGTATAGTCGAAATTCATCCTTTCGGCGTGTGGATTGTCATCTTCACATTGAAATTCGATGCTAATTTTGTTAGGTTCTTGTCGTTCAACCAGAGCTCATGCTGAGATTGGCTTAGTTCTGTAGGTGATCTTTGTCCTTTCAATGTGGGGACCGCAAGTCCTCACGTCCTTGGAACAGGAAGTTTAATTTTTGGCAACGGGTTTATATAGTGGTGAAAGAAGGGCGTGTTTCATAGTTTACAACCAAAGTCTGTTCACTTGGGCGGGGCCTCTGAGTGACAAACCGTTCTCTCATTTAAGAAGCTAAAATTACATTTAATCTTTTCACAAATAGTTTCATATTTAAACATTTATATTGCACAACAATTCCATGTGAATCTGATAACTAGAGTGTGTCGACTTTCCAAGATACAGTTTATGTCATCCTGTCATTAGTAGTAATGTCTCAGACAACAACTGATCTGAGATCATATTCATTAAGTACCAACGCATATTTTCAACTGGTTGGATTACCGAAATATGGTTCCGTTTCACACCTTTCGATGTTACCAGACTCTCTATGTTACAAAGGCTTTACAAGAGTCAACTCTATAGAGTAGAGAGAGAGAAAAGGGGAAAGGTATTTATGGGGGTCATAAACCTCCCCCAACAGACCAACATCATGACACAAGGTGGGGGGGGGGGGTGTATACAGAAGATAGCCCTATTTGGTAAAAGACCAAGTCCATATTATGGCATGAACAGCTTAAATATTTCTTTACTTACCTATTGTTCACCTAATACCTTTTTTGCACTATTGGTTAGAGTCTGTAAGTAAGCATTTCACTGTAAGGTCTACACCTGTTGTATTCGGCGCACGTGACAAATAAACTTTGATTTGAAATAAACAAAGAGAAATGACAGTCCATCCTTACTTTAAGACTTGAAGGTCAGTCAATATGGAACATTTCAAGAACTTCAAAGTTTCTTCAAGTGTAGTTGCAAAAACCATCAAGCACTATGATGAAACTGGCTCCCATGAGGACCGCCATAGGAAAAGAAAACCAAGAGGATAAGTTCATTAGAGTAAACCAGCCTCAGAAATCTCAACATCAACTGTTCAAAGGAGACTGTGTGAATCAGACTTTCATAGTCGAATTGCTGCAAAGAAACCACTACTAAAGGACACCAATAATAAGAAGAGACTTGCTTGGGCCAAGAAACACGAGCAATGGACATTAGACCGATGGAAATCTGTCCTTTGGTCTGATGACTCCAAATGTAAGATTTTTGGTTCCAACCACCGGGTCTTTGTGAGACGCATAGTAGGTGAACCAATGATCTCCGCATTTGTGGTTCCCACCACAAAGCATGGAGGAGAAGGTGTGATGGTGTGGGGGTGCTTTGCTGGTGACACTGTCGGTCATTTATTTAGAATTCAAGGCACACTTAACCAGCATGGCTACCATGGCATTCAGCAGCGATACACCATCCCATCTGGTTTGCGCTTAGTGGGACTATCATTTGTTTTTCAACAGGACAATTTTTACATTTACATTTTAGTCATTTAGCAGACACCCTTATCCAGAGCGACTTACAGTAGTGAATGCATACATTTCATTTCATACATTATTTTTCTGTGCTGGCCCCCCGTGGGAATCGAACCCACAACCCTGGTGTTGCAAACACCATGCTCTACCAACTGAGCTACAGGGAAGGCTACAGGGAAGACAATGACCCAACACACCTCCAGACTGTGTAAGGGCTACTTGACCAAGAAGGAGAGTGATGGAGTGCTGTATCGGATGACCTGGCCTCCACAATCACCTGACCACAACCCAGTTGAGATGGTTTGAGATGAGTTGGACTGCAGAGTGAAGGAAGAGCAGCCAACAAGTGCTCGGCATATGTGGGAACACCTTTAAGACTGTTGGAAAAGCATTTGTGGTGAATCTAGTTCAGAGAATGCCAAGAGAGTGTACAAAGCTGTAATCAAGGCAAATGTTTCGGGTACTACATGATTCCATGTGTGTTATTTCATAGTTTTGATGTCTTCACTATTATTCTACTGTAGAAAATAGTACAAATAAAGAAAAAACATTGAATGAGTAAGTGTGTCCAAACTTTTGACTGGTACTGTACAGTATATATATATATATTCTTCTTAAATGTATTTTAAGTGGATTTAATGCATTGGTCATATGGTGGGATATCTCTATTTTGGAATAGGAAGAATAGATATAAAATAAACAAATACATTTCACTCTTCAATCTGCTCATGTACAGTACCTATTGCCTCATATATGAGACAGATAAGGGTAATGGGTAATCTTGTATGAATCAATCGCACTCCACACTGCCCTTTCTCACCTGGACAAAAGGAACACATATGTGAGAAGGCTGTTCATCGACTACAGCTCAGTGTTCAACACCATAGAGCCCACAAAGCTCATTACTAAGCTAAGGACTCTGGGACTAAACACCTCCCTCTGCAACTGGATCCTGGACTTCCTGACGGGCCGCCCCCAGGTGGTAAGAGTGGGCAACAATACGTCTGCTACGATGATCCTTAACACTGGGGCCCCTCAGGGGTGTGTACTTAGTCCCCTCCTGTATTCCCTGTTCACCCACGACTGCGTGGCCAAACACGACTCCAACACGATCATTAAGTTTGCTGATGACACAACAGAGGTAGGCCGGATCACCGACAACGGTGAGACGGCCTATAGGGAGGTGGTCAGAGAACTGGCAGTGTGGTGCCAGAATAACAACCTCTCCCTTAATGTGAGCATGACAAAGGAGCTGATCGTGGACTTCAGGAAAAGGCGGGCCGAACAGGCCCCCATTAACATTGACAGGGCTGTAGTGGAGCGGGTCGAGAGTTTCAAGTTCCTTGGTGTCCACATCACCAACGAACTTTCATGGTCCAAACATACTAAGACAGTCGTGAAGAGGGCACAACAAAACATTTTCCCCCTCAAGAGACTGAAGAGATTTGGCATGGGCCCCAGTTCCTCAAAAGGTTCTACAGCTGCACCATCGAGAGCATCCTGACCGGTTGCATCACCGCCTGGTATGGCAATTGCTCGGCATCTGACTGTAAGGCGATACAGAGGGTATGGCGAATGGCCCAGTACATCACTGGGGCCAAGCTTCCTGCCATCCAGGACCAATATAATAGGCGGTGTCAGAGGAAAGCCTATAAAATTGTCAGAGACTCCAGTCACCCAAGTTATAGACTGTTTTCTCTGCTTACGCACTGCTATCGGTACCGGAGCGCCAAGTCTAGGACCAAAAGGCTCCTCAACAGCTTCAACCCCCTAGCCATTAGACTGCTGAACAATTCATTGTTTGTTACCTATGCATAGTCACTTCGCCCCCACCTACATGTACAGATTACCTCAACTAGCCTGTACCCCTGCAAACTGACTCGGTACCGGTGCCCCCTGTATATAGCCTCGTTATTGTTATTCTTATTGTGTCACTTTTTAATATTACTTTTTATTTTAGCCTACTTGGTAAATATGTTCATCTTATTGAACTGCACTGTTCGTTAAGGGCTTGTAAGTAAGCATTTCAAGGTAAAGTCTGCACTTGTTGTATTCGGCGCATGTGGCAATAAAGTTTGATTTGATTTGATATGGACCAGGCCATTATGTCCAACAATCTCCCTGTGAAGGTACTAAAGGCTGGTACCTGGGCCACTCTCCATCACCCTGTGCTTTCAGAGCAGTAATAGGATTGCTCAGGGATCACAACAGTATCTGTATAAATGTGTCCATTTGAAAAGCCGTTTGTGATGTCAGAGGTGCTCTACCATTGATGAGGCAATTCTACGCATGACTGCCTCTGTCTCACTCCCTCTGTCTCTCTCCCCTCTCTCTTCTTCCCTCTCTCTTCTTCCCTCTCTCTTCTTCCCTCTCTCTTCTTCCCTCTCTCTTCTTCCCTCTGTTGCTACAGTCAGAGAGAGGGAGGGAGCAGGAGGACACACTGCAAATGTATCTGTTTCTATTCAATCCTCTGCCATCCTTTCATTTCTCTCTCTCCCTCTCTCCTCAGTTGCAGAGTCAGGGCTTTCCCATTGTCACCCACGCTGGTGCATACTGACAAGGCCATATCTTACCACACACAAGCTGACATTGGTTAATACAGCAGATATGGGGAGATGGAGAGATGTGCCCGTATATCATTGTATTAAAGTAAGAGGATGTATTCAGTGTCCTTGAGAGGCTCTTGAAGACTGCATTTTAAATGTCAATGTCTCTTAATCATCCACTCTTTATGCACTGCCTTGTCTGTAGGTCTGCTTTAAGATTCCCGAGCATCTCCGTTGCTGGAGCGTATGCTGTTAAATAGTAAGACCTGGCTCTGTGTTATGTGTAGGGTAATTACCACAGGAGGTTGGTGGCACCTTAATTGGTGAGAACGGGCTTGTGGTAATGACTGGTGCGGTGTCAGTGGAATGGTATCAAATAGATCAAACACATGGTTTCCAGGTGTTTGATGCCATCCCATTTACATTTGCTCCATTCCGGTCATTGAGAGCATCCTGACCGGTTGCATCACCGTAACTAGTGATGCACTGATATGACATTTTTGGCCGATACCAATATCCAATATTTTCCTTGCCAAAAAAAACAATAGATACAGATAACCGCTATTTAAATTTTTTGCGGCCTTTTAAGTGTTTTAGTACAGTTAAATAGTTAGCACACACGCACATGGACGCAGCAGTCTAAGGCACTGCATCTTAGTGCAAGAGGCCTCACTACAGTCCCTGGTTCGAATCCAGGCTGTATCACATACGGTCGGGATTTGGAGTCCCATAGGGCGGCGCACAATTGGCCCAGTGTCGTCCGGGCCGTCACTGTAAATAAGAATTTGTTCTTAACCTTTCTAGGAAGGGGGTTCCGCTAGCGGAACACCTGGCCTACAGCCAGTGAAATTGCAGGGCGCCAAATTCAAACAACAGAAATCCTATAATTAAAATTCCTCAAACATACAAGTATTATACACCATTTTAAAGATTAACTCTCGTTAATCCAACCACCGTGTCCGATTTCAAAAAGGCTTTACGGTGAAAGCACACCATGCGATTATGTTAGGTCAGTGCCTAGCCACAAAAAACCATACAGCCATTTTCCAAAGAAGGAGAGGTGTCACAAAAGTCAGAAATAGCGTTAAAATGAATCACTAACCTTTGATGATCTTCATATGATGGCACTCCCAGGACTCCATGTTAGACAATAAATGTTTGTTTTGTTCGATAAAGTACATTTTTATGTCCAGAAACCTCATTTGAAATTGGCGTGTTATGTTCAGAAATGCATTGTCTCAAACAAACATCCAGGGAAAATGCAGAGAGCCACATCAAATTACAGAAATACTCATCATAAACATTGATATAAGATACAAGTGTTATACATACGATTAAAGATACATCTCTTGTTAAAACCTGTTGGGGCTAGGGGGCAGTATTTGCACAGCCGGATAATTAGTAAATTTGGATAGAAAACACTCAAAAGTTTCTAAAACTGATTGAATGGTGTCTGTGAGTATAACATAACTCATATGGCAGGCCAAAACCTGAGAAGATGCCATGCAGGAAGTGGAAATCTGATTTGTGGAATCACCTTCAACACTTTGCCTATGAAACACACCGTGAGTTAGGATTCATTTAGCACTTCCTAAGGCTTCCACTAGATGTCAACAGTCTTTACAAAGTGGTTTGAGTCTTCTCCGGTAGAAACTGACCGAACGAGAGGCCTGGAAAGTTGGTCATAGGGGGAGGGCCATTACTACTATGACGCGGGCGCCCGTGGGTACCCTCTCATTCTGAAACATTTAGTAAGACAATGCAATCGTCCACCGTGAATATTATTGAAGCTCTGATTGAAAAAGGCCCTAAAGATTTATGTTATACAACGTTTGACATGTTTGAACGAACGTAAATATAGTTTTTTTGCACATTCGTGACGACAAGTCCCGCGCGCCTCGTACATTATGAGTAGCCTTCGGAACGCGCTAACAAGAAGGAGCTATTGGGACATAAATTATTAAATTTTTCGAACAAAACTACATTTGTTGTGGACCTGGGATACCTGGAAGTGCCTTCTGATGAAGACAATCAAAGGTGAGGGAATATGTACAATAGTATATTTGATTTTAGATGGTTCCAAGATGGCGCTAACCTGTATCGCCTAGCCTATTTTTCTGAGCATAGCACCTCGTTTATTGCAAAGTGTGATTTCCCAGTAAAGTTATTTTTAAATCTGACAATGCGGTTGCATTCACGAGATGTTAATCTATAATTCTTTGAATGACAATATTAGATTTGACCAATGTTTTCGAATAGTAATTTTGTAAATTGTAGCGCTGATTCACCGGAAGCAATTGAGGGAAAATATTTTCTGAACATCACGCGCCGATGTAAAATGCTGTTTTTATATATAAATATGAACTTTATCGAACAAAAGAATGCATGTATTGTGTAACATGATGCCCTAGGAGTGTCATCTGATGAAGATTGTCAAAGGTTAGTGCATAATTTTAGCTGGATTTCTGCTTTTGGTGACGCCTGTCTTTGCATTGAAAATAGCTGTGTGTAATGTTTTGTCAATGTACTGTCCTAACATAATCTAACTTTATGCTTTTGCCGTAAAGCCTCTTTGAAATCGGACAACATGGTTAGATTAAGGAGATGTTTATCTTTCAAAGGGTGTAAAATAGTTGATTGTTTGAGAAATTGAAATTATTAGATTTATGCTATCTTGTCAAGCAATCCCGTTACCGTGATGAGAACGGGAAGGGGTCCCATAGAGGTTAATCAAGCCGCTGTGTCCGATTTCAAAAAGGCTTTACGGTGAAAGCACACCATGCGATTATGTTAGGTCAGCGCCTAGCCACACAAACCATGCAGCCATTTTCCAACCAAGGAGAGGTGTCACAAAAGTCAGAAATAGCATTAAAATTAATCACTTACCTTTGATGATCTTCATCTGATGGCACTCCATGTTAGACAATAAATGTTAATTTTGTTCGATAAAGTTCATCTTTATGTCCAAATACCTCTTTTTTGTTTGCGCGTTTAGTCCAGTAATCCAAATGCACAAAGCGCAGGCACAAAGTCTAGACGAAAAGTCAAAAAAGTTCCATTTGAGTTCGTAGAAACATGTCAAACGATGTTTCTAATGAATCATTATGGTGTTTTTATCATAATTATTAAATAAGTTTCAACCGGACAATACTGTTTTCATTAGAAAGGAAAGGGAAAGGAGTTCATGGCCACGCATGTGACTATACTAAAGGCTTTCACCTGGGCCATCTGCTTAGAGTGCTCTTATTCGCTCCCCTTTCACAACAGAAGCCTGAAACAACTTCTAAAGACTGTGGACATCTAGTGGAATCCTTAGGAAGTGCAATCTGACCCCAAAGACACTGGATATTGGATAGGCATTCACTTGAAAACTACAAACCTCAGAATTCCCACTTCCTGGTTGGATCTTTCTCAGGTTTTCGCCTGTCATATGAGTTCTGTTATACTCACAGACATTATTTTACAGTTTTGGAAACTTTAGAGTGTTTTCTATCCAAATCTACTAATTATATGCAAATTCTAGCTTCTGGGCCTGAGTAACAGGCAGTTTACTCTGGGCACGCTTTTCATCCAAACTTCCCAATGCTGCCCCCTATCCCTAAAGAGTTTTAACTGACTTGCCTAGTTAAATAAAGGTTACACACACACACACACCACACTGACCAAAAAGTTATTTTGTTGGCATTTATGTATGTCCCCATTACCAGTAAAACATAATCAAAACCTATTTCTTTCACTTACTTACTGTGCTGTTTCATTGTTCATTTGTTCAGTCATTTCAATCTCAACCAGGATTTCTATGGAACGCTGTTTGGGTCTTTGCGTGTCAAAAAAGATACACATCAAATAACACAATTTGACGTGTCAAATAACACTATTTGACGTGTCAAATAAGCTTGTTGACCAATCAGGCCATGAATATGACTGCACGTCACATAATAATTTAACACGTTAATACATTTTTTACATAGTTATTACACATTAATTACACTATCAATCGTATTTCATATGTCACAACAATTCATCGATACGTATGCTATGATGCTGGTAAAGTTGTCTCACACACCTACAGTGCTGGTCATAAAAAAAGTTAGCTAGAACATGGATGCAAACAATGTTCTTCCCCCAAAACAAAACGACAATCTGTTTCAGTAGCTATAGTTCGCTAGCTAACTATATAGCTAGGTGTCATCATCTAAAATAACTCTAATTTATAAGACAGTTCTTATTTGATTCATGGATGTTGGACCTATCTATGTGAAGCTAGCCACAATAAGGATTAGCCAGAATAGTGGACTTTCCGGTTAGCCTTCAAAATAAAAGTATGCCATAATTCTACTATTTGTATTAATTTGCATCACTGTCAATGACATACTTTTATTTTGAAGGCAAACCGCAAATTCCACTATTGTGCCTATGTTACGTCTGTCAAAAGGAGGGGACCAAAGCGTAGCATGGTGAGTGTTCATTATATTTATTTAGACAATGAAAACACTATAACAAAGAAACAAATCGAAAACAACGAAACAGTTGCGTCAGGTCACAGAATAACAAAACAGAAAATAACTACCCACAAAAACCCAGGTGGGAAAAGGCTGCCTAATTATGGCTCCCAATCAGAGACAACGATAGACAGCTGCCTCTGATTGGAAACCATACCCGGCCAAAACATAGAAATAAAATGCATAGAATGCACACCCCATATCACACCCTGACCTAACTAAACAGAGAAAAACGTCTCTCTCAGGTCAGGGCGTAACAGCCTAATCCTTATTGTGGCTAGCTTCACAACACATAACCCGGTCCGGTCGAGCCTCACTAGCCAGATGAAGCTAGCTGGCTGCTTATAATGTTAGCTTTGGACAACAGGGTTAAGTAGCTGGCTAGCTATTTATTTTCATGAACTGAATTTCAATTTCAATAGGCGAACAACAAGTGGCATCCTAGCTAATACTAACTCACAAGGATTCCTAAATCATTGCTAAGAATAATGAAAATGACTGCCGTTTCTACTGGTCATTGTTTTCAGACTGGTTGTATTGGTGCTATCTAGGTACCAAGCTAAAGCTAGCTACCCCAGAAGTTGCGGTCGAACAAATGATGCTTTATTACCAATGAGGTATTGTAAACACATCGTTCGTGGCTGGTGTTTGCTTGTTTGCAGACTTTTTTGTACAGCTTTGACAGTGCTACTGTATTCTTTTTGACATGCAAAGACCCAAACGGCGTTCCATAGTATGTATGTCGTGAAGCTAATAGCAGTGACGCTATTACTGTGTAACTCCGGTAGGGCAACATCTGAAAAATAGCGCACTTGGTTGTGTGTACCGGTGCTCAACCAGTCGGCGAAAGCCAACATCACCATGACAGAGAACGGTTGATTGTCAAGGGCAATGAATTCCATTATCTTGGTTTTAATGGTTTCGCCTTTGAGTTGTCTCGCTGAAATGTTCTTACTCTTTCAAATGACTGCGGACTTGTTGACTGCTTGATCCACACAGCAGACATTGTGGGATAAGTTAGGAGTGCTGTGTTGCACATGTAGCGCAAAATTTTACGTGGTGTCATTACGTCATACGTTATATAGGTATGCATCTGTTTTTAACATCCGCGTTAAACTAGACATCGGGCCGATACCGATGTTGGCAATTTTAGCAAATATCAGCCGATTCCGATATGTTCACCGATATATTGTGCATCCCTAATAGTAACTGCTAGGCATCTGACCGAAAGGCGCTACAAAGAGTAGTGCGTATAGCCCAGTACATCACTGGGGTCAAGCGTCCTGCCATCCAGGACCTATATACTAGGAAGTGTCAGACGAAAGCCCATAAAATTGTCAAAGACTCCAGTCACCCAAGTCATAGACTGTTTTCTCTGCTACCGCACGACAAGTGGTACCGGAGCGCCAAGTCTAGGACCAAAAGGCTTCTTAACAGCTTCTACCCCCAAGCCATAAGACCCCCAAGCCATATTTACATTGACAACCCCCCCATTTGTTTTTTACACTTCTGCTACTTGCTGTTTCTTATCAATGCATAGTCACTTCACCCCTACCTAGATGTACAAATTACCTTGACTAACCCGTACCCCTGCACGTTGACTCGGTACCGGTACCCCCTGAATATAGCCTTGTTATTGTTATTTTGTTACTTTTTCATTACTTTTTACTTTATTTTATTTGGTAAATATTTGCTTTACTCTTTCATTTGACGGTAAGGTCTACACATGTTGTATTCGTAGTTTCATAGTTTGATTTGATTATTATGAGCCATTCTCCCCTCAGCAGCCTCCACTGGCTAATTACAGTCTTAAGGAGTTCCTTCAGAGAGAATGCATGGGTCTGAGGGAGAACCTGCAGGGCTGTGGCTCACTGTGGGGAGATGTCTGTGCGCCACTTCTCTACACTATTGAACACTATTACACTATTTGGAAAAGCACTGCACTTCTCCTTGATATCTCCAGAGGACATTGCGTAAACCATGGCATCCAATACATCATCTCAACCCATCCAGAAGGATTTGTCTGTGATCAGTCAAACATGAGGCAGCACATATGCACAACGCATACACACAGATATGAGAACACAAGTCACCCTGACCAAGGTCCTCTTTTATGATTCTATGTGTGTGTGCGTCTGTGTCCGTGTACACGTGCGTGTGAATGTGTGTGATGTCAACCTGGTAAAGCCAATGATCCTCATTGCTATATTACATCTGTTCAGGGGTTTGGCCATATCTTTCTGTGACAATCTTCCCTTTTCTCTTTCCCTTTAACCGTTTGTTCCCTGTCGCCGCATTTCTGCACCCCCCCACCTCCCTCTCTTGTTCTCTACTTCAATCACATTGAAAAGCCTGGATTTTCATCTCTAGCAGTTTCAGAATAGCATATGAGTATTTATCCATCTGTATGATTAAGCACATTAGAGATAGAAAAGCTCCACATTGGTTATTTGTGTTTTCACCTTCACAGCAACTCGCTATGGAAATAGGCCTCAATATGTGGTCTCTGGCTGGCTTTGTTCCTATTGTCCTCAAGGAGATACTGCAACAGAGAAAGATGAGATTCATTCCATTATATTTCTGCTCATTGTTGATGGCGATAATGATGGTTTATATGGGTCACACTTTACTTGGATAGTCCAGATTTTCCATCTGTAGATACTCTACATATGGTCATACTATGAACAAAGTAAATGTTGATAAGCAACTGCTTGCTAAGGTTACGGTTAGGGTTAGGTTTAGAATCAGGGTTAGGGTTAAGGTTAAGGTAAGGGTTAATTAAGTTTAGGGTTAGGATAAGGGTTAAGGTTAGGGTTAGAGCTAGGGTTAGGTTTATAGATAGTTAGTTGAAAGGTTACTGATAGTCTGTAGAGCATCTGCAGATGGACTATTCAAATAAAGTGTTACCTGGTAATGTTGTTAGGTGATTGCACTAACCTGTACCCCTGTTTCATTGTGGTACCCTCCACTTCTTGACCTCTTTCATAACTATCTTGTCTACATTCCTTTCTCTGTTCTGATTGCTTTATACTGTTCAACCAAACTTCAACAAAAAAATTATAGGAGGACAAAACTGACAGTGGAGCAGAACATTGTAGAACTTATGATGTATTAATGCCGTATAAATAAATATCTTTGAATAAAATAATAACTTCAAACTGCAAATGCTTTTCAACAGGTGTGAAAGAAAAACTTCCAATCGAATAATAACAAAGTATTCCACCAAATTCAAAATACTCAAACAAGTCAAGTAGACTATCAACAGTCTCTGGCTTCAGTGCTGCGATGTGGCATGTCACCACATTGCCACCAGTGCTGAATGCCCTTTCTCAAGGTGTACTAATGGCAAGAATGCACAGGTATTCCTTCGCCAGTTTGCACACTCGGAATGTTCAATTAATGAACACTCCACCATTCCAGGGGATCTGCCTCACTGTTAGCATCAACAGCATCAACTCCTTCTTCTGCTCCTATTTGCTTTGCGGTGTTGATACATCTGTGTCTGCCATGATTGTCATCTGCTGTGCCAGCAGTCTCTCAAACTCTGCTGCTGCTGCTCTGGTCTTTATGTATTCCACCTTGTCCTTGATGTATGTGGTCTTAAAGCCAATTTTTTAAAATTATTTTCACATACAATGAGCTCCAAAAGTATTGGGACAGTGACATATTTAAAAAAATTATACAATGACTATGAGGTTAAGAACAAATTCTTATTTACAATGACGGCCTACACCGGCCAAACTCGGATGACGCTGGGCCAATTGTGCGCCGCCCAATGGGACTCCCAATCACAGCCGGTTGTGATCTAGTCTGGATTCAAACCAGATTGTCTGTAGTGACGCCTCTAGCACTGAGATGCAGTGTCTTAGACCAGTGCGCCACTTTAACTCTCTAGGACATGTGGGACGCTAGCGTCCCACCCCACCAACAGCCAGTGAAATAGCAGAGCGCCAAATTCAAAACAACAAAAATCTCATAATTCAAATTTCTCATACATACAAGTATTATACACCATTTTAAAGATAATCTTCTCGTTAATCCAACCACATTGTCCGATTTCAAAAAGGCTTTACGGCGAAAGCATAGCATTAGATTATGTTAGGACAGCACCTAGACAAGAAAAACCACACAGCCATTCTCCATGCAAGGAGAGGCGTCACAAAAACCAGAAATACAGCTAAAATTACTCACTAACCTTTGATGATCTTCATCAGATGGCACTCATAGGACTTCATGTTACACAATACATGTATGTTTTGCTTGATAAAGTTAATATTTATATCCAAAAAACCCATTTTACATTGGCGTGTAATGTTCAGAAATGTTTTGCCTCCAAAACTTACTGTGAATGAGCACATCAATTCACAGAAATACTCATCATAAACTTTGATAAAAGATACAAGTGTTATGCACAGAATTATAGATAAACTTCTCCTTAATGCAACCGCTGTGTCAGATTTAAAAAAAGCTTTACGGCGAAAGCAATCTTTGCAATAATCTGAGTAGAGCGCTCAGACATCAAAACAAGCCATACAGATACCCGCCATTTTGGAGTCAACAGAAATCAGAAATAACATAAAAAATATTCACTTACCTTTGATGATCTTCATCGGAATGCACTCCCAGGATTCCCAGTTCCACAATAACTGTTTGTTTTGTTCGATAAAGTTCATCTTTATGTCCAAATACCTCCATTTTGTTTGCGCGTTTAGTCCAGCACTCCAAATTCACTAAGTGCGCGAGTTTAGTCCAGATGAAAAGTCAAAATAGTTCCATTACAGTTCGTAGAAACATGTCAAACAATGTATAGAATCAATCTTTAGGATGTTTTTATCATAAATCTGCAATAATATTCCAACCGGACAAATCTATTGTCTTTAGAATTGAAAGGAAAGGCAGCTCGCTCTCACGGCCGTGCGCATGTTCAGGATCATGCCAATTTTCCAGACACATGACTGAATCAGCTCTTATTCTCTTCCCATTCACAGTAGAAGCCTGAAACAAGGTGCTAAAGACTGTTGACATCTAGTGGAAGCCTTAGAAAGTGCAATATGACCCCACAGACAC
This sequence comes from Salmo trutta, assembly GCF_901001165.1. Taxonomy (NCBI): domain Eukaryota; kingdom Metazoa; phylum Chordata; class Actinopteri; order Salmoniformes; family Salmonidae; genus Salmo; species Salmo trutta. The sequence continues at coordinate 22,330,647 of NC_042985.1, forward strand.
TGTATACAGGAGAGGCAATCACTCGAAAAACTACAAACCTCAGATTTTCCACTTCCTGGTTGGATTTTTCTCTGGTTTTTGCCTGATTATATGCATATTCTAGCTTTTGTGCCTGAGTAGCAGGCATTTTACTTTGGGCATGTTTTTCATCCAAGCTACTCAATACTGCCCCCCTTTCCTAGAGAAGTTAATTGACTTGCCTTTAAATAAAGGTTAAAAAAAAGCTTTAATTTGAGGGTATTTTCATCCATATCAGGTGAACCGTTTAGAAATTACAGCACTTTTGGTACATAGTACCCTAATTTTAATGCACCAAAAGTATGAACAAAAATATAAATGTAACATGCTACAATTTCAAATGCTTTATTGAGTTACAATTCATATGAGGAAATCAGTCATTTGAAATGAATTCATTAGGCCCTAATATATGGAATACAGATATGCATCTGTTGGTCGCAGATACCTTAAAAAAAGTAAGGGCATGGATCAGAAATCCACTCATTATCTTGTATGGATCTTGTCACAGCATCTATGTGTATTCAAATTGTCATCGATATAATGCAATCGTGTTCGTTGTCCTGCCCATACCATAACCCCACCGCCACCATGTGGCACTCTGTTCACAATCAGCAAACCACTAGCCCACACAACGCCATATAGGCTGTCTGACATCTCCCCGGTACAGTTGAAACCGGGGTTAATCAGTGAAGAGCACACTTCTGTCACATGGGATGACGCTAGAGAGATGAAGCAAGTACGGGGAGTCAAACATTTAATATAGAACAGACATGGAACGAGACAGGAACAGCGTCAGCAAACGATTAACACAAACAAAAAAAACAATTCATGCAGCAGCGGGGAACAGAGCAAGGGAACTGACAAATATAGGGAGGTAATAAACAGATGATGAGTGAGTTCAGGTGAGTCCAATATCACTGATGCGCGTGACGAGGGATGGCAGGTGTGCGTAATGGATGGAAGGATTGCATGATGCAGGGCAGCCTGGTGCCCTCAAGCGCCGAGGGGGGGGGGGGGGGAGAGCGGGAGCAGACGTGACAACTTCTCCATCATGCCAGTGGCCATCGAAGGTGAGCATTTGCCTGCTGAAGTCGGTTAGGACGCTGAACTGCAGTCAGGTCAAGACCCTGGTAAGGGTGACGATCATACAGGTGAGCTTTCCCGAGACAGTTTGACAGTTTGTGCAGAAATTCTTTGCTTGTGCAAACCCACAGTTTCATCAGCTGTCTGGGGAGCTGGTCTCAGACGATCCCGCAGGTGAAGAAGCCGGATGTGGAGGTCCTGGGCTGACGTGGTTACACGTGGTCTGTGGTTGTGAGGCCGGTTGGACGTACTGCCAAATTCTCTAAAACGACATTGGAGGCGGCTTATGGTAGGGAAATGAACATTCAATTAGCTGGCAACATCTCTGGTGGACATTCCTGCAGTCAGCATGCCATTTGCACGCTCTCTCTAAACTTTATATATGTGACATTGTGTTGTGTGACATAAATGCACATTTTAGGGTGGCCTTTGATTGTCCCCTGCACAAGGTGCATCTGAGTAACGATCATGCTGTTTAATCAGCTTTTTGTATGCCACAGCTGTCAGGTGGATGGATTATCTTGGCAAAGGCGAAATGCTCACTAACAGGGATGTAAACAAATTTGTGAACATTTTAGAGAAATAAGCTTTTTGTGCATATGGAACATTTCTGCAATCTTTTATTTCAGCTGATGGGACATGGGACCAACACTTTACATGTTGTGTTTATATTTTGGTTTTAGTATATGTGTATTAAAGTAGTAAAAATGTAAGTATTTGGTCCCATATTCATAGCACGCAATGACTACATCAAGCTTGTGACACATTTGTTGGATGTATTTGCTGTTTGTTTTGGTTGTGTTTCAGATTATTTTGTGCCCAATAGAAATGTATGGTAAATAATGTCATTTTGGAGTCACTTTTATTGTAAATAATAATAGAATATCTTTCTAAACACATCTACATTAATGTGGATGCTACCATGAATGGGGATTAGTGATGAGTGAGAAAGTTACAGAGGCATAAACATCATGCCCCCCAGAAAATGCTAACCTCCCAGCAGCTCACAGATCACTGCACCTGTACATAGCCCATCTATAATTTAGCCCAAACTACTACCTCTTCCCCTACTGTATTTATTTTATTTATTTTGCTCCTTTGCACCATATTATTTATATTTTAACTTTGAACTTTCTTCAAACTACAAATCTACCATTCCAGTGTTTTTCTTGCTATACTTTATTTACTTTGCCACCATGGCATTTTTTGCCTTTACCTCCCTTATCTCACATCATTTGCTCACATTGTATATAGTCTTATTTTTTTCTACTGCATCATTGATTGTATGTTGTTTTACTCCATGTGTAACTCTGTGTTGTTGTATGTTGTCGAACTGCTTTGCTTTATCTTGGCCAGGTCGCAATTGTAAATGAGAACTTGTTCTCAACTTGCCTACCTGGTTAAATAAAGGTGAAATAAATAAAATAAATAAAATTGTAATGGTGATCTGAAAAGCAAGTGATCCTAGATCAGAATTTATAATCTTAGATACCTTGTAAATATGGGCCCAGAACTACACAGCACATACAGAGGATTGTTGAAGTGATGGTGAATAACCCAGATACCAGTATTTCCCTTGATTAGTTATGTTTAAGAAGGCTAAAAAGGAAGCATGGAATTCCTGATTGACCATACTGCCATGGCTAAAAATAAGAGCGAAGTGAGCTTCCCTGGTGGTGCAGAGGATGAAAGTCCTTGCTTGTAACCAAACATTGTAGGTTCAAACCCCACATGTACAGCCTATGGTTGTGTTTGCATGATAAAATGCTGTTTAAAACATAATTAAAATACAGTCATAAAATTGAAATTGCCTTAAAACTGGAGAGAAACATAATGGGGATCTATTCCAATCTTCTTTCTTATGCTTTAAATTAAAGGAGCTACATATTTGCATGCTGAGAATATTGTGGTAATATTAGGTAAAACTTAAATATAACTTTTTCTAAATGTTTTTGAAGACAAGGTAAAATGTATATTGCGTGAACATCAATCTGAAAGGCTGTTCTGTCAACATTCTTGTAGGAATGTTTTGTGCACTCTGATCTGAATGTCAGCACAACTGGACAGTTTTAGTGTTTTGGGAACCTGTTTCTTGTCATATCCCCACAATGTTAACATAACTTTCTTCTCACAACCTAATGAAACATTCAGGGAACCTTTAAAGAACAGACACAATGTATTTTGGGAAGGACTGGACAGTTGTTGTGTTATGAGAACATTTGCCGCAACCCTAACAAATACTAACAAATGTTCTGGGAACATTCACATAACCTATTTTGGTTTGCAAGGTAGCCACCTAACTAGCTAAAAACAGTGGCACGAATTACTCTGAATTGAGGAGTTCTTTTTCTGAAACGTTATAAAGAAAATACCTCTTGTTTGGTGAAAACTAAGTTGTCAAATTTCCACAGAAATTCTAGTGAAATATTACAATTTTACCTCAGTTCTGAAGAACACACTTAGCATTTGCTGGTGTTTTGCTAGCTAGTAGCCACCAAGTAGCTAACAAGCCAATAAATCTACTTTGGCTAGATGAAGCTGGTGAGCGAAACGCTGCAGTCCTGTCCAGTTGTTTATCTCCATGGCTTTTCCCATGTTGGCTCCGTCATCAGTTATCATGTGTCCCGTCTTTGGGGTACCATTAAACTGAATACATGTTTATCAATTAACTCCCTGTAATTATTATCACGCGATTAAACTGATTAATCGTTTAATTGTAATTAACTAGGAGATCGGGGCACCAAGAAAAATATTCAGATTACAAAGTTAGAAAAATTATAATATAACTTTCCTATATTATAATATAGGCCGATTATCTTCTGGTTTAAATGGTGTATTTTACCTCGCGTTCAGTCTCATTCCAAACGTCGTAAATTGTTGTATCTGCACGAACCCAGTCTTTACTAAAATCATCCATACATCAATTGTCTTAAAATCATTTATTTACTACACTAAGTAATTAACAGAAAACATACAAACAGTAATTATCGTCACAAAGGATTGGTAGCGTAATGTGCCCTAATGGGCTAACAGGCAGGTCGCGCTGTTGAACAAGGGATCATAAAAGTCAGCTGAGGATGCACACCTACAGAGTTCATTAATATTACAATTGACAATTGAACGCTCACTCATTCGGGAACAATTGCAATCAATATATATTTACGCTCAGTGTCGTCGGGATCCTTGTTCGAGCGTCGTTCTGATGGAGAGTTCTCTCTCTCTCTCTCTCTCTCTCTCTCTCGGTTAGAATGGATCTTTCAAAGCGACATTCATTAATGTCGTCATAGAATGGTTGTTTCGTTGGTCTCTGCGTTCGATGATATAATTTACTTAGCTGCAGACTAATAATTAATATCAAAGACTTGTTCTTATTCTGTCGGTCTCGATAGTAAAAGTTAACCACGTGGTATAGTTCACTTTCAGTAGAGGAATTGGATGTTAAAACCTACTGGCCCACTCGAAATGGAGTGGAGGCCTGGTCTCGAGAAAGTAAATCAGGGTGGGGGGTTTTATAGGTGACCCTAGAACAGGCTTGTCAAATGACGCCAGGTCCTGTCTGTGTCCCTTGGGGGATGTGCGGATGGCTGAGTGAAGCTTGGTACAGAAATCCAATTATATCACATTAACATCAGTACATAGCATCTCAATGTATTACAAATAGCTTTATCCTTATTAACCTGTCTGGGCTAGGGGGCAGTATTGAGAATTTTGGAAAAAATATGTTCCCATTTTTAACTGCCTCCTACACCAACTCAGAAGCTAGAATATGCATATTATTGTTCAGGTTTGGATAGAAAACACTCTGAATTTTCTAAAACTGTTTGAATGGTGTCTGTGAGTATAACAGAACTCCTATGGCAGGCAAAAACCTGACAAGGTTTCAAGCAGGAAGTACCCTGTCTGACAAGGAGTCGTGCGTCTTGCATCTTTTTATTGAAAAGTAAGGATCTTAGCTGTAACGTGACAATTCCCAGGGCTCCAATAGGCTCTCAGAACCCGCGAAATAACTGAAGGTTTACGAGGGAGCCTCAGGCTGAAACACATTATCACCTTTTGTAAGTGGCTGCTCCGAGGACCTTTGAATGATGCGCGTGCATGAGTCGCTTCTGAGGAGAAATTTTATTCGGCTGTTTAGGCTCAATGCATACTCCCGGTCGGAATATTATCACTAATCTACGAGTTGAATGGCATAAAAATTGGTTTTAAACAGCGGTTGACATGCTTCGAAGTACGGTAATGGAATATTTAGACATTTTTGACACGCCAATGCGCCATGCGCGAGACCGTGAAGAAGCATTCTAGAACTCACGAACAAAACGTCGCTGTTTGGATATAACGATGGATTATTTGGGACCAAACCAACATTTGTTATTGAAGTAGAAGTCCTGGCAGTGTATTCTGATGAAGAACAAGCAAGGTAAGAACATTTTTCTTATAGGAAATGTGATTTTGGTGGAGGCTGACCTGGGTGGGTATCTAAATAGCTAGCCCTGTAATGCCGGGCTATGTACTTAGATTATTGCAAAATGTGCTTCATCCGAAAAGCTATTTTAAAATCGGACATATCGAGTGCATAGAGGAGTAATGTATCTATAATTCTTAAAATAATTGTTATGCTTTTTGTGAACGTTTATCGTGAGTAATTTAGCAAACTGTTAGTAAATTCTCCGGAAGTTTGCGGGGGTTATGCTTTTTCTGAACGTCACATGCTAATGCAAAAAGCTGTTTTTTGATATAAATATGAACTTGATTGAACAGACATGCATGTATTGTATAACACAATGTCCTAGGTGTGTCATCTGATGAAGATCATCAAAGGTTAGTGCTGCATTTAGCTGTGGTTTGGGTTTATGTGACATGATATGCTAGCTTGAAAAATGGCTGTATGATTTTTTTCTGGCTGGGCACTCTGCTGACATAATCTAATGTTTTGCTTTCGTTGTAAAGCCTTTTTGAAATCGGACAGTGGGGTTAGATTAACGAGATTCTTGTCTTTAAATAGCTGTAAAATAATCATATGTTTGAGAAATTGAAGTAATAGTATTTCTAACGATTCAAAAATCGCGCCACTGGAATTTCAGTAGCTGTTACGTAGGTGGGACGAAATCGTCCCACATACCCCAGAGAGGTTAATACATTTTATAAAACCATTATGATGCAAGTCTCATCGCTGAGGCTATTATATAAACAGTTTTATGGTAATATGGCTATATTGTCTCTTCTGAGTATCACACAATTGTACCAAGTGGACCAGTTCGTAGCTGGATTAAGACCTAGAACCAGGGAATGCAGGAGTGCACATCTTCAAACTATCCCTGTATTCGTCCGGGTAGTGGCTGAAGAGGTTTCTTGGCTTCAAGAATATGGCAGAAGTGAATGCTGGGCTAGAATCGAGCAGTGCGTTGAGCAATGTTGGTGAAAATGAATGGACAACAGTATTGTCAAAGAATAGAACAAAAAGGAAATTATCTAAAGTTGGAGTGGAGCAGGTATTTCCAAACTGGGTTTTTTCTTCACATTTTCAAACAGTCCATTTATATTTTCCAACGGGGCTATACACATGGGTGAGGGTTTTTTCTCACCTGAGTAGCCTCGTTTCACTGCCAAAAATAAAAAATTAAACGGTCTACAGTTCAGCGAAATAACAACACAATGTCAAATACAGGTAGCCTTGTCAAATAATTAACATCCAATCACATTAACCGTTACTCTCTCGCGGGAACTACACTAATGGTCCGTATGTAGCCAAATGTAGCTGCTGCTCATTCCGTTTGCTCGAAAATTGATAAATGGTTAAAAAAAAGTTAAGGCCCACGTCCATGGAGACACATACCAGCTCTACTGGTAGTACTGTTTCTACCAGCAGTACTACACCAGCACCTGTCGATGACACAAGTTGTTCTGCTTCCACGAGCACATCCAATGCTAGCATCAGTAATACTACATTTGTTGTTAGCCCAGCTAGGATGGACTGTCACGACTTCCGCCGAAGTCGGTCCCTCTCCTTGTTCCGGCGTTGTTCGGCGGTCGACGTCACCAACCTTCTAGCCATCGCTGATCCATTTTTCATTTTCCATTGGTTTTGTCTTGTCTTACATCACAACTGGTTCAAATCTCATCAATTACATGTTGTGTATTTAACCCTCTGTTTCCCCTCATGTCCTTGTCGGTGATTGTTTGTTTGTATGTGCAAGTTATGTTCTGGTGCGCAACGGGTTTTGTACCCACTTTTATTATTTTGTATATTTTGGTTTTCGGAGTTTTGTGAGCACTTATTAAATGACTCCGTTTATACCAAGTTCATTCTCCTGCGCCTGACTTCAGTGCCACCAGCACGCACCCATTACAGAAACCGAACTATGAAGTCAGCAGGAGAAGGTACCCCGGCCATTGAGTGTGTCCAGGAGCATGCAGTACTACTTCACCATCTTGGTACCGCCATGGATCGCGTTGTCCGGACAATGAACCGCTGGGAGAGACAGGGAGTTCTTCCAGCGCCTCCACCAGCACAACCGGGGTCTCTCTTGAGCACCCCTTTCCCGCCTGAACCCAGTGGGATTCGTCTCTCCTTGCCCCAGGAGTACGACGGGGGGGCTGCGAACTGCCAGGGGTTCTTATTACAATTAGACCTCTATCTGGCCACCGTTCACCCGGCTCCATCGGGCCGTGAGAGGGTGTCCGGCCTTGTCTCGTGCCTCACCGGGAGAGCCCTGGAGTAGGCCAAGGCCGTGTGGAGAGAGGGAGATGCGGCGTTGGAGCAGTTTGAGGAGATCACCCGCCGTTTCCGGGCAGTCTTCGACCACCCGCCCGAGGGGGGTGAGCGCCTCTACCATCTGAGGCAGGAGACGAGGAGCGCCCAGGAGTTTGCCCTGGAGTTTAGGAACCTGGCTGTTGGCGCGGGCTGGAACAACATGGTCCTGATCGACCATTACCGTTGCAGTCTGCGCAAGGATGTCCGTCGGGAGCTGGCCTGCAGAGACACCACCCTCACAGTGGACCAGCTGGTGGACCTGTCCATCCGGCTGGACAACCTGCTGGCTACTCGCGGACGTTCAGATCGGGGTCTGGTAGTTTCATCCTCCCGCACCCCCTCTCCGATACCTATGGAGCTGGGAGGGGCGGTGTGCAGGGAGACCGGAGGGGGTTCCCGCTCGTGCACCATCTGTGGCCGTAGAGGTCACACTGCCGGTCGGTGCCGGATTGGTTCCTCTGGGAGTCGAGGCAGCAGGCAGGGCGCTCTGATGTCACCCCAGGTGAGCCAGCACCATTCTCACCCAGAGTCCTCTGTTGCACAGATGTTTGTGTTTGTCATGTTCCCTGAGTTTTCCCCGCATTCCCAGCATAAGGCGCTAGTCGATTTAGGCGTGGCTGGGCATTTTATTGATAGTGCTTTAGCCCATAGTTTAGGGATCCCCATCGTTCCCGTGGATGTGCCCTTCCCCGTTCACACCTTAGATAGTCGACCATTAGGGTCAGGGTTAATTAGGGAGGTCACCGCGCCTTTGGGCATGGTGACACAGGGGGTCATACGGAGAGAATTAGTCTCTTCCTTATTGACTCTCCTGCATTTCCCGTGGTGCTGGGCCTACCCTGGTTAGCTTGTCATAACCCCACTGTTTCTTGGCCACAGAGGGCTCTCACGGGGTGGTCGCGAGAGTGCTCAGGTAGGTGTTTAGGGGTTTCCGTTGGTGCTACTACGGTGGAGAGTCCAGACCAGGTCTTCACCGTGCGCATTCCCCCTGAATATGCCAATTTGGCTCTCGCCTTCTCCAAAAAGAAGGCGACTCAATTACCACCTCATCGACGGGGCGATTGTGCGATAGATCTCCTGGTAGACGCTGCACTTCCCAGGAGTCACGTGTATCCCCTCTCACAAGCGGAGACGGAGGCTATGGAAACATATGTCTCTGAATCCCTGCGTCAGGGGTACATTCGGTCCTCCACTTCACCCGCCTCCTCAAGTTTATTTTTTGTGAAGAAGAAGGAGGGAGGTCTGCACCTGTGTAGTGACTATTGGGGTCTGAATCAGATCACTGTGAGATACACTCATAGGCACAGCGATAGAGTCAATGCACGGGGCGCGCTTCTTCACCAAACTAGATCTCAGGAGCGCTTACACCTGGTGCGTATCCGAGAGGAAGACGGCTTTCAGTACCACCTCTGGGCACTATGAGTATCTCGTCATGCCGTACGGGTTAATGAATGCGCCATCAGTCTTCCAAGCCTTTGTAGATGAGATTTTCAGGGACCTGCATGGGCAGGGTGTAGTGGTGTATATTGATGACATTTTGATATACGCCGCTACATGCGCTGAGCATGTGTCTCTGGTGCGCAGAGTGCTTGGTCGCCTGTTGGAGCATGACCTGTACGTCAAGGCTGAGAAATGCCTGTTCTTCCAACAGTCCGTCTCCTTCCTAGGGTATCGCATTTCCACTTCAGGGGTGGAGATGCAGAGTGACCGCATTGCAGCCGTGCATAATTGGCCGACTTCCACCACGGTAAAGGAGGTGCAGCGGTTCTTAGGGTTTGCCAACTGCTACCGGAGGTTTATCCGGGGTTTTGGTCACGTAGCGGCTCCCATTACCTCACTGCTGAAGAGGGGCCCAGTGCGCTTGCAGTGGTCAGCTGAGGTGGACAGGGCTTTTAGTCACCTGATGGCGCTGTTTACCTTGGCTCCCGTGTTGGCCCATCTGGATCCCTCTTTGGCGTTCATAGTGGAGGTGGACGCGTCCGAGGCTGGGATAGGAGCTGTGCTCTCTCAGCGCTTGGGTACACCACCGAAGCTCCACCCCTGTGCCTTCTTCTCGAAGAAGCTCAGCCCGGCGGAGTGAAACTATGATGTTGGGGACCGGGAGCTGTTGGCTGTCGTAAAGGCCTTGAAGACGTGGAGACATTGGCTTGAGGGGGCTAGACACCCTTTTCTCATCTGGACTGACCACCGCAATCTGGAGTACATCCGGGCGGCGAGGAGACTGAACCCTCACCAGGCAAGGTGGGCCATGTTTTTCACCCATTTTGTGTTTACCCTTTCCTACAGACCAGGCTCCCAGAATGTTAAGGCAGACGCATTGTCCCGGCTGTATGACGCAGAGGAGCGGCCCATGGATCCCACTCCCATACTCCCCGTCTCTTGCCTGGTGGCGCCGGTAGTGTGGGAGCAGGCGTTACGTGCAGAGCCCGCTCGCCTCCAGTGTCCAGCTGGGCGTCTGTGCATTCCATCTGCTGTCCGCGACTGGCTAATCTATTGGGCCCACACGTCACCCTCCTCTGGTCATCCTGGGATCGGTCGGACGGTGCGCTGTCTTAGTGGGAAGTACTGGTGGCCCACTTTGGCCAAGGATGTGAGGGTTTATGTTTCCTCCTGCTCGGTGTGCACGTCCGATGCACCTGGCCAGATGTAAGTTACAACGCTTACCCGTTCCACAATGGCCGTGGTCGTCCTGACCGATCTTCCTCCTTCACAGGGTAACACCACGATCCTGGTCGTGGTGGATCATTTTTCTAAGTCCTGTCGTCTCCTCCCTTTGCTCGGTCTCCCTACAGCCCTACAGACTGTGGAGGCCCGGTTTACACACGTCTTCCACCACTACGGGGTGCCTGAGAATATAGTGTCTGATCGGGGTCCCCAGTTCACGTCGAGGGTCTGGAGGGCGTTCATGGAACGTCTGGGGGTCTCGGTCAGCCTTACCTCAGGTTTTCACCCCGACACTGACAGTTGTGAATCTGATGCAGCCGAAGAGCTACTGCCCCTTACCCGGGAAAGCACCGAACAACAGACAGGGACGTTGGACCATCAAAGAGGCACAAATATGATGAGAACATCATTGATTTGGGGTTCAATTCTAGTGGGAGCAGTGACATTCCTCAGCCACAGTGTGTTATATGTGCAAAAGTACTATCTCACAACTCAATGAAACCTTCACTCTTGCGCAGACATTTAGAAACAAAACATGCCAATTTGGAAAATAAGCCACCAGAGATTTTTGAGCGAGAATTAAGAAGACTTTTGAGTAGTAAGACATGTATAAAAGCAACAGATACCATTAATAAGAAGGGGCTAGAAGCATCTTATATGATGAGCTACCGAGTGGCTAGGACAGGCAAGCCCCATGCTATTGTGGAGGACTTAATTCTTCCTGCTGCCACGGATATGGCTGGGGCAATGCTGGGGGAAAAGCCCCAAAAACAACGCATCAGTGACATGGCAGGATATGTTTTGAAACAATTACTGCTTCGCATACAAGCCAGTTAATTCTATGCATTACAGCTGGATGAGTCAACATATGGGGCGGGCCTGGCACAGCTCCTGATATATGTCCGTTATGTTTACGGGGGGTCAATTAAGGAAGACATCCTCTTCTGCAAACCACTGGAAACCAGGTAAACAGGAGAGGATTTTTTTAAAGTACTGGACAGCTTTGTGACATCAAATGGACTTTGTTGGTCAAGACAGGGAGACATAGTGGAGTGGTAATGCACGTGCAAGCAGTTACTCCCGATGTCACTTGGGTACACTGCAGCATCCACCGAGAGGCTCTTGCTGCCATGGGAATGCCTGACAGCTTGAAAGACATTTTGGGCACTACAGTGAAAACTTTGTTAAAGCAAGGCCCCTGAACTCTTGTGTATTTTCTGCGCTATGCAATGATATGGGCAGCGACCATGTAACGCTTTTACAACACACAGAAGTGCGCTGGTTATCAAGGGGCAAAGTATTGACACGTTTTTTTTTTATTGAGATGAGGTTAAAGTTTTCTTTACTGACCATAATTTTCACTTGCCTGACCGCTTGCATGATGACGAGTTTCTCACACGACAGGCCTATCTGGGTGATGTTCTTTATCAGCTGAATGATCTGAATCGAGGATTACAGGGACTACAGGAACTGTAATCGAGGATTACAGACTCTCTGTCTGCATTAACAAGGACAACAGACAGGTCTTTCCATCATTGTATGATTTTTGTGTGCAAATGAACTCAAGCTTACAGACATTGTCAAATGTGATATAGCGAAGCACCTGAGTGAGTTGGGTGTGCAAATACGTAGGTACTTTCCCGAAACGGACAACACAAACAACTGGATTCGTTATCCCTTTCATACCCTGTCTCCAGTCCACTTATCGATATCTGAACAAGAGAGCCTCATCGAAATTGCAACAAGCGGTTCTGTGAAAATTAATTTTAATCAAGATGCCACTGCCAGATTTCTGTATTGGGCTGAGATCAGAGTATCCTTCCTTGGAAAATCGCACTGTTAAGACACTGATTCAATTTGCAACCACGTACATATGTGAGAGTGGATTCTCGGCCCTCACTAGAATGAAAAGTAAATACAGGCACAGACTGTGTGTGGAAAATGATTTAAGACTGAGACTCTCTCCAATACAACCCAACTTTGTTGAGTGATGTGCATCCTTTCAACCACACCTTTCTCATTAAGCTGTGGTGAGTAGTTCACAATTTTACAGTTATATATGTAGGATGGTTAAATAAAGAGCAAAATTATAGATTATTATTATATTATTATTTGTGCCCCGGTCCTATAAGAACTCTTTGTCACTTCCCACGAACCGGGTTGTGACAAAAACTCACATTCATTCTTATGTTTAATACATTTATCATATAGAGTGTGTGTGGGAGGCTTACAATGATGGCAAAAAACAACATTTGAGAGTGCGCTGACCCTGGTGCTAGAGGGGCTATGCAGCTGGAGTTTGAATGTTTGAAGGGGTACAGGACTATAAAAAGTTTGGGAACCACTGGAGTGGAGGATAGATCTCTGTGTATGTCGGATAATTCTTTGTTTCTTGTTGGGATGCATTTGTTGATTAAGGAAGCATATCTGGGAGATGCATTTGAGGTGTCGAAGATGGTGAAGCATGCGCTGGAAAAAATCATTGCAGTGTACAGTAAATCATGTAAAGGATTTGGCAATGTTTCGAGTGTGTGCAGGCGTATGGAGTATACTGAATAATGACGTGTAGAAGGACGACGGTGTTGCATTTGTGGTGGGGACTGCCTTGTAAGTGTAAAGGAGTTTGAAGTGGCAAGGGTCAGGGCTGTACAGCAGGTCTCCTACAGGGAGGAGTGTGAAATGGTAGATGGAGCGAGTGGAGCTGAAGATATGGTGGTGGATGCCCTACAGCCTGTGTAGACTCAGAATGTCATTTAACAGTTGAGAGAAACTGATGTGATGATCGTAAAGAAGGTGCAGCTTGTGGTGTTTATTCCGATGTGATTAATTGTTCAGTCCAAACTAACAAGAATTCCAAGAAACTGGAAATAATTGTATATGCGGCTTGAAAGTTTTTAGGTTTTGAAAATGGTTTACATATTGCAGGGAATACTGAATGAAGTTGTTCCCCCCTCCCAGGCCCCTGAGCCTGTGTAGGGATGTGATCTTGATTGAACTGGGAGTGGAATTTGTTTTTGATTTAGCTATTTGTGTGTGTGTGTGTCCACCTTTTTCCGCAATGGACTATTTATTTATTTTTCTCAAGTACACTAGCTAGACGTACAGAGGGTGGCGGAATGCACATGCAATTTGTGTGAACGTCATTATACCATGGAAGAAGAAAAATAACAGGTTTATTGTGTTTCCTCCTTTGCAACTAGAGACTGCTTGCACAACTTGCAAATTACGTTTTCCTGTTCAGTGTCAGTTTTTTTTAAAACCAATCCATGTCCACAATATCAACGTGGTCAGCAATGGGGGAGTGATTGCTTCCTGGAAGAGCACAAAACGTGTACATATCTATCTTTGAAAAGCAAGTCAGGTAAAGAGCTTTTTTTGTGATTAATAGGCGGTGATGTATTTTGAGACTGGATTGCATATATAAATAAGCCAATAGGCAGAGGGTAGCATAGATTTTTGTCTGATTTGTTGTATGGTAACAATTATAATAATGTATTTTATTTTGTAAAGTGGTTTCTTGCATCATATAACACAATACAACAACGTTTTGCCGCAAACTTGCTTTGCAACTGAAACATTTTCTCTGCGCCCCATGGCAAATTTGCATAAAATTGGCTCTGTCAAGAGGTGGGCTGCGTCCCCTCATGATGAGTTCAGATTTTTTGTGGCCCCCACACCTATCAACGTTCCTGGTATAGGCTATTGTAGGCTATCGTAGAAGTCCATAGCTATTTACATTGGAAAATGTTATGGCATTTCCTCTGTTGGTTTTGTTGATAGGCCACTCTGAGAGGCTTACATTATACTCAAATAGCCACAATAGTCTATTGGCCACTGTATAAAACTGTAACTTAAAGTGGGTACAGCATGTTTTCAAAGTGTATGTGTGCTTCAAGTTGCACAGAATGCTCGCAACATTCAAGTTTCCTCTGACAAGAACTGACATTTTCTCAGTCAAAAAACATTAGATGGAACATTGCGACCAGTCCTACTTGCTAGGAAGCTCCCATGTGTAGGCCTAGTTCCTCTGTGCTATCACTGATACAGATAAAGTATTATTTGTGCTAAATCAATCCACTGTTGAACATGCTCATTAAGTGATGTGTATAAGATAGTACGTCTCTGGTGAGATAATGCCAGGTGAATATTTCAATTAATACCAACGTCTCTGTTTCTATTCATGATCAGTCAGCAGAAATGAGACGGCATTGCAACTGGTAGCCATGAGTGTCTGAACTGATAATGAGAAATAATAATGCCTGCAATTACTATGCAGCACACTCACATCCACAACTGTGAGAGAAAGTGAGAGTGACAGACGGAGTGAGGGAGAGAAAGAGCAGAGAGTTGACTTGACTCAGTGAGAGATGTTCCTCAACTATAGCTATCTCTTCCTTAGCAACAGTCACCAGGGACCTAATTCTTTCTCCATCAAGACTTGGTGAGAAATAATAAATGAGGGAAAGAAAACCAAACAAGCGATGAGAAAAAAAAGTCACAATTGGTTTTACACTGGATTCAGATTTACACATCTCCTTAGCCGTGCTCTTGCACTGGCCTAATTCATCACTTATTAAAAATGACTCCTTTGCCATTGTTGAAATGGCAAAGGTATGTGGGTTCATTACCTACTAGGCTGTAATAAGGCTCTTTACAGCAACCTGTGGCCAGGGCCCTGTTTGTCTGTATTTCCTGCTTGTTAAAATGCTTTACACTGCGTTGTCTCTCTCTCCGCCTCTGTTTATTTTGTCAATAAAAGGGCCGATCTTAATGTTGTAATTTCCAGACCAGAGTCATGACAAAAATAGAGAGCCATATAAATACTATTCAGACTGTCACGTCCTGGCCAGTATAGGGTTAATTAGTATTGTAGTTTGGTCAGGACGTGACAGAGGGTATTTGTTTTATGTGGTTCGGGGTGGTGTGTTTTTGTTGAAGGGCATTTGGTTTAAGTATTCCGGGGTTTTTGGGTACTGTTTGGTGTTCTGGTATTCTATGTCTAGTCTAGTATGTCTGTTTCTATGTCTGGTAAATTGGGGTTGGGTCTCTCAGTTGAAGGCAGGTGTTGTCTATCTGCCTTTGATTGAGAGTCCCATATATGAGGGTGTGTTTGTGTTTGATGTTGTGGGTGATTGTTCTGTGTTCAGCCCTAGGCTTTGCTAGACTGTTTTGTTGTTCGTTCGTTTTCGTGGTTTGTTTGTTTTGGAGTGTTCTTTTGATTGTTAAATAAAAGTCAAAATGAGCATACACGTACCTGCTGCATTTTGGTCCTCATTCACCGACGACAACCGTGACACAGACTGTAGACTGTGTGTGTGTGTGTGTGTGATAGTTTTGCACGTTATACTGAAACTTCGGCATTTTTTCGATACTAGAACATCAAAAAAACAGTTTGGTACTAGATTTTTTTTTTTTTACCTTCAGTACTTCTGTCAAATGTGTCTCACGTTGTACTATGATTGAGACGATCAAGTCTGTCTATCAGTGCAGCCCCTTTATAGTGCAAGTGCACCATGCATGCCTCTTGCCCGCTCCACTTACTCATTGGTAGAGCACTGGGAGCCTGGACTGCAACATTGTTAACTCTCCACTCATGCTGCACAGAAGTTAACACTTGAATCATGAAACACGGCATGTAGACATTTTGAAACTGTTAATTACTGTTCGCAAAACAATGTCCAAACAGGCTAGAACACTTTAAAATTAAAAGCTAGCATCAATTCACTACCCTAGTACTTGGTTTGTGTTAATATGCAAACCATTACGGAAAATATGTTGATTTCAAGCTGATTGTCACCAAAAACTTTATTAATTTACTTAATTGTCTCTCCCTCAAGTCCAAAGATACTTTTCCCATTCCTCTCCCTCAAGTCCAAAGATACTTTTCCCATTCGTCTGTGTCCCATTCGTTTTCCCATGTCTCTCTCTCGCTTTCTCACCAAACTCAACTGTGTGGGCATGTGCCTCCTCATGAATTATGTAAATACTGGGTCTTAAAGAGACAGTGTGTACTTTTATAAAATAAGAGATTGCTACTTCTACGCAAATGTTGTTGATCGGTAAAATAAATTAAGCCAAAATGGAAGGGAAACAGATTGTTTGTCATCTGTAGCCACATGAAATAAGTGAAAACAAGCTCAATGGTTAATCAATAGAGATTTACCATTTAAATAAATGATTACTATTATGTTGTCATATAGATAGACTGGTAAAAATGTATTAAATGCATACATGGCTGTCTCTGAAGAAAATGTACGTCAAATGTAAAAAATATTGAACTAAAAAAATGCCCAACGATTGAACAGAGTAGTGGCTGAGTTTATTTGTCTAGATCAAGTGCCATTCTGTGACTTTGGCTAATACGCCTTGTTTTGCCATGGTATCGTTTTGGTATTGAGTATCATGATGGCATCGAGTGTCATGATACTAAACCTGATATCGGTATCAAAGTCAAAATTCTGGTATCGTGACAAGATGTGTGTGTGTTTGTATGCATTTGTATGTGTTTTTGTGTGTGCATGTTTTAACATGACAGTGCACTGAAACACAATGCCCTTTAGTCCTACTTAAATAGTGGATGGTATTAGAGGGCCAGTGCCCCTGCAAAAAGTAATCTTTAAGGAAAAATATTTAATGAAAGATTGTCCCTGACAAGAGCCAAGGACACTGCGTGACTGGATTCCTCATCAGACACTCACACATGATGATGTAGGCTGTTGATCTACACATGTACCTGGGACTGCCTTCAGGAAGTATTGACACCCCTTTACTTTTTCCACATGTTGTTGTGTTACAGCCTGAATTTAAAATGTATTAAATTGAGATTGTGTCACTGGCCTACATAAGACCCCATAACACAAAAATGAAAAGCTGAGATTTCTTGAGTCAATACATATTCAACCCCTTTGTTATGGCAAGCCTAAATAAGTTCAAGAGTAAAAATGTGCATAGCAATTCACATGATAAGATGCATGGACTTACTCTGTGGGCAATAATAGTGTCTAACATGGTTTTAATGACTACCTCATCTCTGCACCCCACACATACAATTATCTGTAAGGTCTCTCGGTTGAGCAGTGAATTTCAAACCCAGATTCAACCACAATGACCAGGGAGGTTTTCCAATGCCTCGGAAAGAAGGGCACTTACTGGTAGATAGGTAAAAAAAAAAATCTGACATATAATATTCCTTTGAGCATGGTGAAGTTATTAATTACTCTTTGGAGGGTGTATCAATACCCCCAGTCACTACAAAGATACAGGGGTCCTACCTAACTCAGTTGCCGGAGAGGAAGGAAACCGCTCAGGGATTTCACCATGAGGCCAATGGTGACTTTAAAACAGTTACAGAGTTTAACCTGTTTGGGATAGGGGGAAGTATTTTCACGGCCGGATGAAAAAAATGTACCCGATTTAAACTGGTTTTTACTCTTGCCCAGAAACGAGAATATGCATATTATTAGTAGATTTGGATAACAAACACTCTAAAGTTTCTAAAACTATTTGAATGGTGTCTGTGAGTATAACAGAACTCATATGGCAGGCAAAAACCTGAGAAGATTCCAAGCAGGAAGTGGCCTGACTACGAATTTGTAGACCTTCTTTTCCTTCTCTATCAAAACTACAGTATCTGAGCTGTTACGTGACACTTTCTAAGGCTTCCATTGGCTCTCTAAAGCCTTCAGAAACCGGATTGAGGCGTCTCCTGTCTCTGGGCAGATAATAACAGCTCAGTTTGTCAGTGGACTGGCTGGTGACAAAGAGATTGGAGGTGCGCGTTCACGAGATCACGGCATTTTTTCTTTTCCTCTTTGAATGAATAGAGCATTGTCCGGTTGGAATATTATCGCTATTTTATGAGAAAAATAGAATAAAAATAGATTTTAAACAGCATTTGACAAGCTTCTAAGTACAGTAATGGAACATTTTGATTTTTTTTGTCTGGAAATGCGCTCGCGCGTTACCCTTTGGATAGTGACCTGAACGCATGAACAAAACGGGGGTATTTGGACATAACTATGGATTATTTGGAACAAAAACAACATTTGTTGTGGAAGTAACAGTCCTGGGAGTGCATTCTGACGAAGAACAGCAAAGGTAATACAATTTTTCTAATACTAATTCTGAGTTTAGTGAGCCCTGAACTTGGCGGATGTCAAAATAGCTAGCGGTGATGGCTGAGCTATGTACTCAGAATATTGCAAAATGTGCTTTCGCCGAAAAGCTATTTTAAAATCTGACATAGCGATTGCATAAAGGAGTTCTGTATCTATAATTCTTAAAATAATTGTTATGTATTTTGTCAATGTTTATCATGAGTAATTTAGTAAATTCACCGGAAGTTTTGGGTGGGAATACGATTTCTTAACATCACATGCTAAAGTAAATTGCTGTTTTTGATCTAAATATGAACTTGATTGAACAAAACATGCATAACATAATGTCCTAGGAGTGTCATCTGATGAAGATCATCAAAGGTTAGTGCTGCATTTAGCTGTGTTTTGGGTTTTTGTGACATATATGCTTGCTTTGAAAATGGCTGTGTGATTATTTTTGGCTGTGTACTCTCCTAACATAATCTAATGTTTTGCTTTCGCTGTAAAGTATTTTTGAAATCGGACAATGTGGTTGGATTAACGAGTCTTATCTTCAAATGGTGTAAAATAGTTGTATGGTTGAAAATGTGAAATGAATGAATTTTTTAGGTATTTGTATTTCGCGCCTCGTTCTTCCATTGGATATTTGGCGAGGCGTTCCGCTAGCGGAACGTCTAGATGCAAGAGTTAATGGCTGTGAAAGGAGAAAACTAAAGCTGGGTCAACAACATTGGCTAGCAGCATACCACCCTACATCCCGCTGCTGGCTTGCTTCTGAAGCCACGCATGGTTCGTCCTAGTTGTTCCCTAGATGGGATACCTGATGCTGCTGGAAGTGGTGTTGGAGGGCCAGTAAGAGGCACTCTTTCCACTGGTCTAAAACAATATCCCAATGCCTCAGGGCAGTGATTGGAGGACATTGCCCTATGTAACGTGCCGTCTTTCGGATGGGACGTTAAATGGGTGTCCTGGCTCTCTGTGGTCACTAAAGATCCCATGGCACTTACTGTAAGAGTAGGGGTATTAACCCCGGTGTCCTGGCTAAATTCCCAATCTGGCCCTCATACCATCACGGTCACTTAATCATCCCCAGTTAACAATTGGCTCCTCCCCCCTGTAACTATTCCCCAGGTCGTTGCTGTAAATGAGAATGTGTTCTCAGTCAACTTACCTGGTAAAATAAGGGTTAAATAAAAAGAAATAAATAGTTACTCCACAATACTACCCTAAATTACAGAGTGAAAAGAAAGAAGCCTGTACAGATTTATTTTCTTCTCCAAACCATGCATCCTGTTTGCAATAAGTTAGACAAAAAAAGCTAAACATTTGCCAATTTTTTTTACTTCATGTCCTGAACATAAAGTGTTGTTTGGGGCTAATCGAACAAAACACATCACTGAGTACCACTTTTCATATTTCCAAGCATGGTGGTTGCTGCATCATGATATGGGTATGTTTGTCATTGGCAAGGGCTAGGGAGATTTTTTGGGATAAAAATAAATGGAATAGATCTGAGCACAGGCAAAATCCTAGAGGAAAACCTGATTCAGTCTTCTTTCCAACAGACACTGGGAGACAAATAACCTAAAATAACCTAAAACACATGGCCAAATATACGCTGGAGTTGCTTACCAAGACGACATTGAATGTTCTTGAGTGGCCTAGTTACAGTTTTGACTTAGAAATCTATGGCAAGACTTGAAAATGGCTGCCTAGCAATGACCAACAACCAACTTCACAGAGTTTGAAGAATGTTAAAAAGAATGATGTGCAAATATTGTACAATCCAGGTGTATACTTTTAGAGCATACCCAGAAAGACTCACACCTGTAATTGCTGCCAAAGGTAATTCTAACACGCATTGACTCAGTTCTGTGAATACTTATTTAAAGAAGATATTATTGTATTTAATTTTCAATAAATTTGCAAACATTTCTAAAAACATATTTTCATGTTAGTCATTATGGGGTATTGCGTGTAGATGGGTGATATTTAAAAATACATATTTTGAATTCAGAGGCTGTAACACAAAATGTGGAATAAGTCAAGGGGTGTGAATACTTTCAGAAGACATTGTGGCTAGACCTGGTAGTTGATAGGGAGCAACATTATTTGGTTATTGATTCAAGAACATACGAGTGAGGGGGACCGAGAATGGAGTGAAAGATGCTGTAAATGATCGATGGTTGTGATTTTCAGTTTTCTAATGGTGGTCACACACACACACACACACACACACACACAACCCAATTTATGGCATTGGGTCATTACGCCAACATCTCATCTCGCTCTCTTTATCTGGGATGAGTCATTTTTTTCTAACAGACGTTTCTCTGTAGTAATCTCCTTAACGGGGTCAGAGATGGCCATATTTCACTATGAAGCGGATCCTCTGGCTCACACCTCTTCCATCCAATCAAATGGGGAGAGACACCAACTATCCTATCAGCAGCCACACCCACTTCTCAGTGTTCCAATCTCCAGTGGTGGCAGCACCTCTACTGACCTGATTGGTGATAACAGCGTGTGGGCTTTGCCTCACTGCTGCCAGAGATTTGATTGACAGCTTTCTGACAGGTTATATATGAGGTCCATAGCCCCAAGAGACATTGTTAGTGATAGAAATTACGATCTTTAAGAGATATTAACAAAGCTGCTGAATATGGGCATGGACAAATGGAAAAAGAGTTTGTGTTGCAATCTAGAGCTTCCTTAGCCGGGCCTATCGGATAAATATCTTTATGGAGTGGACAGAGGGGTTGAGATTTATGAATAACTTTTGAGGAGGCTTGTGTGTGTGCATGTGTGTATATGAATATGATTTAATGTACAGTTTGTCGAAGCGAAAATAAAACGTAATAAACTCAGCGAAAAAAAGAAACATCCCTTTTTCAGAACCCTGTCTTTCAAAGATAATTCCTAAAAATCCAAATAACTTCACAGATCTTCATTGTAAAGGGTTTAAACAATTGTTCCCATGCTTGTTCAATGAACCATAATCAATTAATGAACATGCATCTGTGGAACGGTCGTTAAGACACTAACAGCTTCCAGACGGTAGGCAATTAAGGTCATAGTTATGAAAACTTAAGACACTAAAGAGGACTTTCTACTGACTCTGAAAAACACAAAAAGAAAGATGCCCAGGGTCCCTGCTCATCTGCGTGAACGTGCCTTGGGCATGCTGCAAGGAGGTATGAGGACTGCAGATGTGGCCAGGGCAATAAATTGCGATGTCCGTACTGTGAGACGCCTAAGACAGCGCTACAGGGAGACAGGATGGACAGCTGATCATCCTCGCAGTGGCAACACCTGCACAGGATCAGTACATTCGAACATCCCACCTGCGGGACAAGTACAGGATGGCAACAACAACTGCCCGAGTTACACCAGGAATGCACAATCCCTCCTTCAGTGTTCAGACTGTCCGCAATAGACTGAGAGAGGCTGGACTGAGGGCTTGTAGGCCTGTTGTAAGGCAGGTCCTCACCAGACATCACCGGCAACAACGTCGCCTATGGGTACAAACCCACCGTCTCTGGACCAGACAGGACTGGCAAAAAGTGCTCTTCTCTGACAAGTCGCGGGTTTTGTCTCACCAGGGGTGATGGTCGGATTCGCGTTTATCCCCGAAGGAATGAGCGTTACACCGAGGCCTGTACTCTGGAGCAGGATTGATTTGGAGGTGGAGGGTCCGTCATGGTCTGGGGCGGTGTGTCACAGCATCATCGGACTGAGCCTGTTGTCATTGCAGGCAATCACAAAGCTGTGTGTTACAGGGAAGACATCCTCCTCCCTCATGTGGTAGCCTTCCTGCAGGCTCATCCTGATATGACCCTCCAGCATGACAATGCCACCAGCCATACTGCTCGTTCTGTGTGTGATTTCCTGCAAGACAGGAATGTCAGTGTTTTGCTATGGCCAGCGAAGAGCCCGGATCTCAATCCCATTGAGCACGTCTGGGATCTGTTGGATCGGAGGGTGGGGGCTAGGGCCATTCCCCCCAGATGTCCGGGAAGTTGCACGTGCCTTGGTGGAAGAGTCGGGTAACATCTCACAGCAAGGTCTGGCACATCTGGTGCAGGTCATGAGGAGGAGATGCACTGCTGTACTTACTGGTGGCCACACCAGATACTGACTGTTACTTTTGATTTTGACCCCCCCCCCCCCCCCTCCTCCTTTGTTCAGGGACACATTATTAAATTTGTTAGTCACATGTTTGTGGAACTTGTTCAGTTTATGTCTCAGTTGTTGAATCTTGTTATGTTGATACAAATATTTGCACATGTTAAGTTTGCTAAAAATAAACACAGTTGACAATGAGAGGACGTTTCTTTTTTTGCTGAGTTTATCGCCAAAGTGGGCACAAACCTTGAAGCTTTAGCTTTGTAGACCGGTGGTTTACCCCCATCTGCAAGCTCACACATTTATTATCTACTTTCCAAACGTTCAATATGACATGTAATTACCCTACTACAGATTGGCATGTACTATACTGCGCTCTGGATGTCTATTGTATCCATTCAGGTATCTAAAGGCCCTTTGTCTAGTGCTTTTTAAATGTATGACTTGTCTTTTGTATAGAAAAAGTCTAATCAAACTTTTTGGGGCGTTCATTTCCTTAAAGTTTTTGAATAGTTTAAATTCCTTTGGACTGGCTTCTTTCGTGGTTCTTTTTAAACAAACTTGACTATTAATGCTGTTTACCAGCCTTTCCAAACTTAAATTAAATATCACCTTAAAATGGGCCAAATTAATATAAATATATATGGAATCCTTCTTTGTAAGTTTTTCTAATATACCCTCACCCATTTGATGTGAAACAGATGAAAAGTAGGTGTGTGAGATAATCAAAATATGCCACATTTACCACATCTTGCGATACGCTGAGCCACAATGACATCCCTCCCCCTCCAAAACCTAAGAGCAACATCTGAGGGATGGAATTTGAGGGCGAGAGGGTGGCAGTGGTGGCATTTGGGAGGGATGCATTTTAGGTCCTGAGAGCCATAAACTGTGTGTATGTAACAGAAGTTTAAAGGTGCAATATGTAGCACTCTGGGCTGACCCGACCAACTGCACATAGACATTGTGAGTTATAGATCTGTCATTGTCATTGAAAGCAAGTCTGATAAGTGGTAGATCCATTATATGTGCTATTTTTTATTCTTGTTTTTGAGTCTTTCGGTTTCGTACACCAGCTTCAAACAGCTGAAAATACGATAATTTTGGTTATTGAAAAGATATTTAACAGCGGTTGAAATTGTACAATGATTCTCTACACCAGTGGTTCCCAAACTTTTATAGTCCCGTACCTCTTCAAACATTCAACCTCCAGCTGCATAGCCCCTCTAGCACCAGGGTCAGCACACTCTCAAATGTTGTTTTTTGCCATCATTGTAAGCCTGCCACACACACTATACAATAAATGTATTAAACATAAGAATGAGTGATTTTTTTGTCCCAACACAACTTGTGGGAAGTGACAAAGAGCTCTCATATGACCGGGGCACAAATAATAATATAATAACAATCTATAATTTTGCTCTTTATTTAACCATCTTACATGTAAAACCTTATTTGTTCATCGAAAATTGTGAATAAGTCACCACAGCTTAATGAGAAGGGTGTGCTTGAAAGGACGCTCATAACTCTGCAATGTTGGGTTGTATTGGAGAGAGTCTCAGTCTTAAATCATTTTCCACACACAGTCTGTGCCTGTATATAGTTTTCATTCTAGTGAGGGCCCAATAATCCACTCTCACATAGGTACGTGGTTGCAAAGGTCATCAGTGTCTTAAAACCTCTTACATCTACACGTTCCGCTAGCGGAACGATTGCTCCAATATCCAATGATGGGCGGGGCGCGAAATTCAAACTCCTCTAAAATCGAAAACTTCCATTTTTCAAACATATGACTATTTTACAGCTATTTAAAGACAAGACTCTCCTTTATCTAACCAAACTGTCCGATTTCAAAAAGGCTTTACAGCGAAAGCAAAACATTAGAATATGTCAGCAGAGTACCCAGCCAGAAATATTCAGACACCCATTTTTCAAGCTAGCATATCATGTCACATAAACCCAAACCATAGCTAAATGCAGCACTAACCTTTGATGATCTTCATCAGATGACACACCTAGGACATTATGTTATACAATACATGCATGTCTGTTCAATCAAGTTCATATTTATATCAAAAACCAGCTTTTTACATTAGCATGTGACGTTCAGAACTAGCATTCCCACCGAACACTTCCGGTGATTTTACTAAATTACTCACGATAAACGTTCACAAAAAGCATAACAATTATTTTAAGAATTATAGATACAGAACTCCTCTATGCACTCGATATGTCCGATTTTAAAATAGCTTTTCGGATGAAGCACATTTTGCAATAATCTAAGTACATAGCCCGGCATTACAGGGCTAGCTATTTAGACACCCTGCAAGTTTAGCCTTCACCAAAATCACATTTCCTATAAGAAAAATGTTCTTACCTTGCTTGTTCTTCGTCAGAATACACTGCCAGGACTTCTACTTCAATAACAAATGTTGGTTTGGTCCCAAATAATCCATCGTTATGTTCCATCAAGATTGTTCGTGAGTTCTAGACACTATCCCAACGCTAAATCTCGGCCACGAGCATGACGCAAAATATGACAAAAAAATTCTAAATATTCCATTACCGTACTTCGAAGCATGTCAACCGCTGTTTAAAACCAATTTTTATGCAATTTATCTCGTAGAGAAGCGATAATATTCCGACCGGGAATCTGCCTGTCTGTAAACTGAGGAAAAAACCGAAAGCCGGGGGCGGGGCGTGTCACGCGCCTAAGGCTTAGTCCATTGAGTGACCACTTAGCTTTTGCTCTCCTTTGTTTCAGCCAGGGCTTTGAATTACGTCATTCCTGTTTTTCCCGGGCTATGAGACCTCATTGGAGACGTGCGAAGTGTCACGTAAGAGCAGAGATCCTTTGTAAACGATAGAGATAATAAAGAAGGGCAAGAAATGTTCAGACAGGGTACTTCCTGAACAGAAGCATCTCAGGTTTTTGCCTGCCATAGGAGTTCTGTTATACTCACAGACACCATTCAAACAGTTTCAGAAACTTTGGAGTGTTTTCTCTCCAAAGCTATTAATTATATGCATATTCCAGTTTCTGGGCAGGACTAATAATCAGATTAAATCGGGTACGTTTTTTATCCAGCCGTGAAAATACTGCCCCCTAGCCATAAGAGGTTTTAACAGCGCGATTTTCCAAGACAGGATACTCTGAGTGCAGCCCAATCCACAAATCGGGCAGTGGCTTCTGATTAAATTACATTTTTACAGAACTGCTTGTAGCAATTTTGATGAGGCTCTCTTGTTCAGATATCGATAAGTGGACCGGAGGCAGAGCATGAAAGGGATAAATAATCCAGTTGTTTGTGTCATCCGTTTCAGGAAAGTACCTGCGTAATGCGCACCCAACTCACTCAGGTGCTTCGCTATAACACATTTGACATTGTCCGTCAACTTGAGTTCATTTGCACACTACAAAATCATACAATAATGGAAAGACCTGTGTGTTGTCCTTGTTAATGCAGACAGAGAAGAGCTCCAACCTCTTAATAATAGCCTCAATTTTGTCCCGCTCATTGAATATAGTTGCGGAGAGTCCCTGTAGTCCTCGATTCAGATCATTCAGGCGAGAAATAATATCACCCAGATAGGCCTGTCGTGTGAGAAACTCGTCATCATGCAAGCAGTTAGACAAGTGAAAATGATGGACATTAAAGAAAACTTTAAGCTCATCTCTCAGTTCATCAAACATGTTAATACTTTGCCCCTTGATAACCAGCACACTTTTGTATGTTGTAAAAGCGTTACATGGTCGCTGCCCATATCATTGCATAGCGCAGAAAATACACATGAGTTCAGGGGCCTTGCTTTAACAAAGTGAACCATTTTCACTGTAGTGTCCAAAAAGTCTTTCAAGCTGTCAGGCATTCCCTTGGCAGCAAGAGCCTCTCGGTGGATGCTGCAGTGTACCCAAGTGGCATCGGGAGCAACTGCTTGCACGCGCATTACCACTCCACTATGTTTCCTTGTCTTGACCACCAAAGTCCATTTGATGTCACAAAGCTGTCCAGTACTTAAAAAATATCCTCTCCTGTTGTCCTGGTTTCCAGTGGTTTGCAGAAGAGGATGTCTTCCTTAATTGACCCCCTGTAAATGTAACGGACATATACCAGGAGCTGTGCCAGGCCCGCCACGTCTGTTGACTCATCCAGCTGTAATGCATATAATTCACTGGCTTATATGCGAAGCAGTAATTGTTTCAAAACATCTCCTGCCATGTCACTGATGCTCCGTGAAACAGTGTTGTTTGATGAAGGCATTGTCTGTATCGTTTTTTGGGGCTTTCCCCAAGCATTGTCCCAGCCATATCTGCGGCAGCAGGAAGAATGAAGTCCTCCACAATAGTATGGGGCTTGCCTGTCCTAGCCACTCGGTAGCTCACCATATTAGACGCTTAAAGCCCCTTCTTATTAATGGTATGGTTTCTTTGATACATGTCTTACTACTTGAAAGTCGTCTTAATTCTCGTTCAAAAAACTTATTTTTCAAATTGGCATGTTTTGTTTCTAAATGTCTGCGCAAGGGTAAGGGTTTCATCAAGTTGTGAGATAGTACTTTTGCACATATAACACACTGTGGCTGAGGAGAGGCACTACTCCCAATATAAGTGAACCCCAAATCAATTATGTTCTCATCATATTTGTGCCTCTTTGATGGTCCAACGTCCCTGTCTGTTTTTCAGTATTTTCCCGGGTAAGGGGGCAGTAGCTCTTCGGCTGCATCAGATTCACAACTGTCAGTGTCCATGCTAGCTGGGCTAACAACATATGTGGAATTACTGATGCTAGCATTGGATGTGCTCGTGGAAGCAGAACAACTTGTGTCGTCGACAGGTGCAGGTGTAGTACTGCTGGTAGTAGCAGTACTACCAGCAGAGCTGGTATGTGTCTCTATGCACGCCGGCCTTACTAAATGGAATGTGAAGAAAATGTGAAGAAAAAAATATATCTATAAAACGTTATTATGTTTTTTTTAAATGTGGATCACATTTTTATTTGGCGTACCCCCGACGGCATTGCGCGTACCCCTGGAACACACTGTAGGTCTGACATGACATTTACACCTGGTGTTCCAGGACAGGTATGTAAAGTGACGTGTTTACAATCGTATCTACACTTCAATTCTAAACCAGAGGTTGATACAATAGAGATGTTGAGAAACAACAAACAGAGATCTGTTCACTATCCTCATCGCCATTAGCACAAGGTAAAAATCTGACATTCTACCCCTGAGCAAGGCAGTTAGCCCATTGTTCCCCAGGCGCCGAAGACGTGGATGTCGATTAAGGCTTCCCTCTGCACCTCTTTTGATTCAGAGGGGTTGGGTTAAACGCGGAAGACACATTTCAGTTGAATAAATTACCATATTTCACTGCAGCTGGGTAGGGTTTAACTTTAGGTCCTTTCCCAGTGAAAGTCATTATCCACTCAATGCCTTGGCTCTGAAGGGGGGAAAGGCGTCATAAAGCACACGCCCATATTGACACTGTTTTTTATGCTGATGTTTTTTATGCTGGTGTTTTTTCCTCTGTGGTTAGCTGATCATTAGGCCCCCGTCTGTGTAACTGTCACGACGTCCGCCGAATGGCACAGCTCCTGGTATATATCCCTTAGTTTAGGGATATTCCTGTGGTTAGACCTTTCCCAGGACACGCTCTGAATAGTCGACCATTAGGGTCTCCCTGGCCATGATGACACTGGGGGGTCACGAGGAGAGAATCAGTCTCTTCCTCATTGACTCTCCTGTGTTTCCCGTGGTACTAGGCCTTCCCTGGTTAGCTCATCAAGACCCCACCATTTCATGGCAACACAGGGCTCTCACGGGGTGGTCGCGAGAGTGCTCGGGGAGGTGTGTAGGGGTTTCCGTTGGTGCTTCCACAGTGGAAAGTCCAGACGAGGTCTCCACCGTGCGCATCCCCCCAGAATATGCCGATTTGGCTCTCGCCTTCTGTAAAAAGAACCACCCCATCGACGGGGGGATTGTGCGATAAATCTCCTGGTAGACGCTGCACTTCCCAGGAGTCATGTGTATCCCATCGTAAGCGGAGACGGCGGCTATGGAGACATATGTCTCTGAATCCCTGCGTCAGGGGTACATTCGGTCCTCCACTTCACCCGCCTACTCAAATTTATTTTTTGTGAAGAAGAAGGGGGTAGGTCTGCACCCGTGCATTGACTATCAAGGTCTCAATCAAATCACGGTGAGGTACAGTTACCCGCTACCTCTCATCGCCACGGCGATTGAGTCAATGCATGGGGCACACTTCTTCACTAAACTGGATCTCAGGAGCGCATACATCCTGGTGCATATCCGGGAGGGAGACGAGTGGAAGACGGCGTTTAGTACCACCTCAGGGCATTATGAGTACCTCATCATGCCGTACGGGTTGATGAATGCTCCATC
The DNA here is from genome assembly GCF_901001165.1 of Salmo trutta. Lineage (NCBI taxonomy): Eukaryota > Metazoa > Chordata > Actinopteri > Salmoniformes > Salmonidae > Salmo > Salmo trutta. Next base: position 22,359,789 of record NC_042985.1, read on the forward strand.
AGTCTTCCGATCCTTTGTAGACAAGATTTTCAGGAATCTTCACGGGCAGGGTGTAGTGCTGTATATCGATGACATTCTGATATACTCCGCTACACGCGCCGAGCATGTGTCCTTGGTGCGCAGGGTACTTGGACGACTGTTGGAGCATGACCTGTACGTCAAGGCTGAGAAATACCTGTTCTTTCAGCAGGCCGTCTCCTTCCTAGGGTATCGCATTTTGACATCAGGGGTGGAGATGGAGAGTGACCTCATTTCAGCCGTGCGTAATTGGCCAACTCCCACGCACTGTGGTCAGATCTCTCTCTGATTGATAGTTAGTGGTTGGAGGCTTTTAGTGCTGCCCTTTCAATCAGGATCAGCCCCATCGCTCACCCACTTACAGTAGTCATAGTTTGCCATCACATTTCTGACTCTAATGGCAGTGCTCCCATAACGTACTGCATATTTCAAGCCTGTCAACAATCAAGCTAGGCTTTGTGTGCTTTACGCTTTGTTTGCATTGGTACACAATGAAGAAGGTGTACCAGGGTCTTGCATGTTCTTTGGAGTGTGTGATGATTGAGTGTTAAAGTGTGGTTGTAAAAAATATAATGGATACAGCCTTTATAATGTATTACAGTTTGTTTCCTTTTCACATACGGATCAGAGACCTTTAGACCACAGAAACAGTGTCTACACAACCTTCACACAACCCTCAGAAGACAATGTCAATAACATTCAGAAACCCTTAAACACTCACACAGAAGATTCATAGGTTGATTAGGTTTAAGTTTTAATCTTTGTCTGAGTGTGGGCCTTTAGAGAGAACGTTCTCATGCATCTCATTACACCTCTCAACCCCATAACTGAGAGGTTATTGATTCTTTCAGGGTGTCACAGTTCAGAGAAAAGGAGGGAGAAACTAATTGACGCCTTGTAATTTCTCACACTGTTGCACACCTCGAGTGCTGCTGGAGAAGTGCCTTTGAAGACAAAAGCTTTGAAATGAAGGTGACCTGAAGTACGCATTATTTCTAAAGGGAAAGGCCTGAGACATTTGGACATGGGCATAAGTGTGTGTGTGTGTGTGGGGGGGGGGGGGGGGGGGGGTCTATAGCTGATCTGTGGTCAAGTTTTCTAGGACAATGAACAGACCACATGTACTGTACAGCGTGAATTATTCCAACTCATAATCAATAGCATAATCAATATCAAATGACACAAATGTGCTACCACCATGCTTTTCATTTAACGTCTCATACCATCTTATTTCCTCTTTTCCTTTTAATCTCCCCTTTTTACCTCCTCTCTCTCTCTCTATTCTCTCTCCTTCCACTATATTTTACACACTATGCTGGCTGCTGACAAAAATCAGTACTCCTTTATTGGTATCATGGTGAATGTGTCCATTGCTCAGTCATTCCTCTCTCTTCAGGCTTGTGCCAAGAGGTTCATCCCTTTAAGGTACAGTTTCTGTTTGTATGACTGATTTTGGTTCTACCAGTTTGGAGGGTGGAAAAATGACTTGTATGGCTGTGATTTAGTGTGAATAGGAAGAGAAGACAAAAAAAAAAGTGCATGGTAGAGAGCTGGAAAATGCCAGTGATTGGTTTATCTCTGATCAGAGAATTAATCAAACCTTCCAAATCAGTTGGCTTTTGTGCAGTTCCGCTTTGCTCTAATCTGTCTGTGGAAGATTACAACTCTCTGTGCACTGACTGACGAATGAGAAACAGAGAAAGCTAAAACTCCTTCAGACTTTTTGGACAGGAAAGCTTCATACCTAGATTGTGTGGGAACTTAGTTTTGAGTTCAGTAATCTAATATGATGAATTACTTTATGCAGATTTGATGCTGTTTTTTTGTACTCCTACACTGCACTCAGGTTCAAGAAATAATTTATACGAACCAAACAATTTGTAAGATTCAGTCCTGCATTGGATCTGTCCTGGTATGAACCTTGACCATTTAATTCCATGCAATAATCTCTCAGAGAATACACTGTAAAGAAAATCTAGTTGTTTAAAGTAATTATTATTAAGTAACTGGTTCCACAGCCTTTGGAACAGCCTGTGGAACTAGTTACTTAGACAGTGCTTTTAGCATACAGTACAATGTTTTGAACTTACATATTTGACACTTTGACATACATGACTACATTGTGCATGTTAATTCATACAGTAACTAATATTCAACATGGCCTCACCTGGGATTTGAACTCAAAACCTCTTGGTTCAAGCCATTCCAATCTTCCTGATATGCCACCATGTCTGTGTCAATAACTGATTTCACCTGTTTTGCTACACTTTTCCCTTCAAATAAATTTCAGCTCTGTTAAAAGTACACTCAAGAGGGGGCCTCCCAAGTGGTGCAGCAGTCTAAGGCACTGCATCTCAGTGGTAGGGGTGTTACTACAGACCCGGGTTCATTCCCGGGCTGTGCCACAACCGGCTGTGGCCGGGAGTCCCATAGGGCGGTGCATAATTGGCCCAGCGTCGTCCAGGTTTGGCCAGGGGGGCTTTACTTGGACGATCATGCCCTAGTGGCTCCTTGTGGCGAGCCAGGTGCCTGCAGGCTGACCTTGGTTGCCAGTTGAATGGTGTTTCCTCCAACACATTGGTGCAGCTGGCTTACGGTGTAAGGGCTGCGTAACTGGTGGCAGGGAAGTCAGACACAGGAGAGCAGAACTAGGTAATAGCCGGAGCAGTTTAATTGCAAAATCAATGGCATAAAGAATAACAAACATGGGTACAAAACCTGTCGTGCACCTGTCGTGCACCTGTCGTGCACCTGTCGTGCACAAACAATTCCACACAAAGATATGGGGGGAACAGAGGGTTAAATACACAACAATTAATGAGGGAAATGAAAACCAGGTGTGTAGGAAAACAAGACAAAACAAATGGAAAATGAAAAGTGGATCGATGATGGCTAGAAGACTGGCGACGCTGAATGCTGCCCGAACAAGGAGAGGAACTGACATCGGTGGAAGTTGTGACATCTGGGTTAAGCTGGCGGGTGTTAAGTACACTCAAGAAAAACTATTGAATTTATCATAGTGATTAAGGAATAACATTAAAGCAGAGTAATATGCCCCACCAACATTAGACAACAATACAGATTAACCTAACATTGCTGAAATAAGTAAATCGATTCAATGATGAGAAAATAGTCAGATTAAATTATAACACAGACATGGTGGCATCGTCGGAAGATCGAAATACTATGATCCAAGAGGTTGTGAGTTCAAATCCCAGGTGAGGAAATGTTGAGTAATAATGACTGTATAAATGAACATGCACAATATTGCATGTTAAAAGCACTGTGTGTGTGACCAGGTCTACAGCCCTTTTTATTTAAGATGCCCAAATAGTAATTTATAGTTGAATGAACATATGAGACAAGTTGAGCAAACACATCAGGGTAGCCTAGTGGTTAGAGTGTTGGGCTAGTAACCGAAAGGTTGCAAGTTCAAATCCCTGAGCTGACAAGGTACAAATCTGTCATTCTGCCCCTAGACAAGTCAGTTAACCCACTGTTCCTAGGCTGTCTTTGAAAATTAGAATTTGTTCTTAACTGACTTACCTAGTTAAATAAAGGAAAAATTGACTGAATTTAAGTTTGTGCTAATATTGTTTCTTTTGTTGTTCAGGTAGCACTTGTACCAAAAGTTGAGTAAACTAAAAAAGGCTGTGGAACAAGTTACTTAATAATAATTAGTTGAAACAACTATAAAAAAAAATGTACAGTGTGGAAAGATGAAACCCAACAATTCCCCAAACAACACAGCCTATCAAAGTGTGAGGCTTTGGACGATAGGTTAGGCTCCAGGAACCGTCCAGGAACGGTCTTGTCTATAATCTTCTAAAATATCTCCTCTGATGATCTACAGTGTGTTAGAACCCGGGTTTAGGAGACCTTGCCCCCCTGCTCGTGTTTACGCAACCTGGCTCTGAGAAGCGCTGCGAGGGATGCCATGATTTATTAATCTTCCGTAGGTCTTGGTTGGTGATTATTTCCTTGGCACATTCTTGCCCTCTGCTTTTGTAAGGGTGTTCTGACTGAGAATGAATGCTTTGTTATAGTAGAACCGGGCCCTTGATCCGTCATCTTATGAATATACTATTACCTAGCCTGCCTCCGCTTCTTTGCAGATTCACTTTGTTTTCCCCCCACTCAACACTCAGAATCATGGTGACCTCTGCTACACACCACACGAATAGAACATCCCACTATAACTCTAATTCCACTTTGTAGATCTCACACTCCACAGTGATCGATCTCCACAGTGGGAGGAACTGATAGCTGATTAAACGAGTTTGAGCAAAATTCCTACTAAAGAATTCATGAACAAATTCAATGCATTCATTAATACAGTACTTACCTCGCTTCGACTGATTCATTTGGTGCTAAAAAAAGCTGTGGTAGGAAAGGGTTAACCATTCTCTGCCAATATGTTTTGAAACGCATCAAGCATTTAACATTGGTTCTCTCTCTCTCTCTCTCTCTCTCTCTCTCTCTCTCTCTCTCTCTCTCTCGCTCTAGCTGTCTCTCTCAACAGGGAGAGAAAAATATTTCATTCATCTCTGTGCAGTGGAGGAGGTGACAGTAACAAAGTTGCGCTGCCAGGCCATGTTTCCCTGAGTTGATAAATAGTTTTGTAATGCATGCCTAGAAACTCATTAATGAGTTGAACGCTAACCCCCGTGGGTTTGTTTAAAGTAATTAATTTCACCTTAAATTATTCAGCAGAATCCATCAGGTGTTTGCGCTGTGAAGGGAGCTGGGGAGTATGGGCTGGGAGAGAGAAGAACACTTCCATAGCAGTTGTAACATTATGACCTTGAACTAGCAGCAAAGCATACCCATGTTTTGGAGATTTATAGATGCACATACTGTATGTGTGTGTGTGTGTGTGTGTGTGTGTGTGTGTGTGTGTGTGTAAAATTGATTGAACAAATTATTGGGGCTACATTTAAAGAGTGGAAGACTGAATACTACTGTACCAGTTAATACATATTTTTTTAGATGGAAGTTTGCTAAAGTAAAAGTCTGAAAAATAGAAAATATGAAGAAATTCAAGGAGCAGCCTTCCTGGTGAGCCCATCTGAAAGGAAAATCAAATTATCAACATGAGTCCACTCCAATCAACCTCCTGTATTGTTCATACGGCAAAATATCCACCGTTTTTCCTCTCATGAGTGGGCACACATCCCGGGTGACATAAACGGGAATAGTTTTGGGTTGGGGGTGTTGCCATTTTTTCGCCGACGGGGGGGATAATTATATATTTTTTGTTGGCACTACAGAGAACTATATCAGTTCGCTAATACAGGACTAGTAAAGGCCCAGTGCACTACTCTTGGGAAAAATATATATTTTAAAATATACAGTACCTGTCAAAAGTTCTCTTTATTTTTTACTATTTTCTACATTGTAGAATAATAGTGAAGACATCAAAACTATGAAATAACACATGGAATCATGTAGTAACCAAAAAAGTGTTAAACAAATAATAATTTATTTTATATTTGACATTATTCAAAGTAGCCAACATTTGCCTTGATGACAGCTTTGCACATACTTGGCATTCTCTCATTCAGCTTCATGAGGTAGTCACCTGGAATGCATTTCAATGAAGGTGTTAATTTGTGGAATTTCTTTCCTTCTTGATTAATTAATGCATTTGAGCCAATCAGTTGTGTTGTGACAAGGTAGGGGTGGTATACAAAGATAGCCCTATTTGGTAAAAGACTAAATCCATATTATGGCAAAGAAAGCTCAAATATGCAATGAGAAATGACAGTCCATCATTACTTTAAGCCATGAAGGTCAGTCAATCTGGAAAATGTCAAGATCTTTGAAAGTTTCTTCAAGTGCAGTCGCAAAAACCATCAAGCGCTATGATGAAACTGGCTCTTATGAGGACCGCCACAGGAAAGGAAGACGAAGAGTTGCCTCTGCTGCAGAGGATAAATTCATTAGAGTTACCAGCCTCAGAAATTGCAGCCAAAATAAATGCTTCACAGAGTTCAAGTAACAGACACATCTCAACATTAACTGTTCAGAGGAGACCAAGTGAATCAAACCTTCATGGTCAAATTGCTGCAAAGAAACCACTACTAAATGACACCAATAAGAAGAAGAGACTTGCTTGGTCCAAGAAACACGAGCAATGGACATTAGACCAGTAGAAATCTCTCCTTTGGTCTGATGAGTCGAAATGTGAGATTTTTGGTCCTACCGCTGGGTCTTAGTGAGACGCAGAGTAGATGAATGGATGACCTCCGCATGTGTGGTTCCCACCATAAAGCATGGAGGAGGCGGTGTGATGGTGTGGGGGTGCGTTGCTGGTGACACTGTCTGTGATATATTTAGAATTCAAGGCACACTTAACCTCTCTGGGCCAGTGGGACGCGTCCCACCTACTCAACAGCCAGTGTAATCCCGTGGCGCGATATTCAAATACCTTAGAAATGCTATTACTTCAATTTCTCAAACATATGGTTATTTTCCACCACTTTAAAGACAAGACTCTCGTTAATCTAACCACACTGTCCGATTTCAAAAAGGCTTTACAACGAAAGCAAAACATTAGATTATGTCAGCAGAGTACCCAGCCAGAAATAATCAGACACCCATTTTTCAAGCTAGCATATAATGTCACATAAACCCAAACCACAGCTAAATGCAGCACTAACCTTTGATGATCTTCATCAGATGACAATCCTAGGACATTATGTTATACAATACATGCATGTTTTGTTCAATCAAGTTCATATTTATATCAAAAACCAGCTTTTTACATTAGCATGTGACTAGCATGTGACTAGCATTCCCACCGAACAGTTCCAGTGAATTTACTAAAATACTCACGATAAACATTCACAAAAAACATAACAATTATTTTAAGAATTATAGATACAGAACTCCTTTATGCACTCGCTATGTCCGATTTTAAAATAGCTTTTCGGTGAAAGCACATTTTGCAATATTCTGAGTAGATAGCCCGGCCATCACAGGCTAGCTATTTTGACACCCACCAAGTGTGGTACTCACCAAACTCTGATTTACTATTAGAAAAGTTTGATTACCTTTGCTGTTCTTCATCAGAATGCACTCCCAGGACTTCTACTTCAATAACAAATGTTGGTTTGGTTCCAAATAATCCATAGTTATATCCAAATAGCGGCATTTTGTTCGTGTGTTCAAGACACTATCCGAAGGGTAAAGAAGGGTGACGCGCCCGACGCGTTTCGTGACAAAAAAATGTCAAAATATTCCATTACCGTACTTCGAAGGATGTCAAACGCTGTTTAAAATCCTTTTTTATGCTATTTTTCTCGTAAAAAAGCGATAATATTCCGACCGGGAGTCGTTGTTTTCGTTCAAAGAGAGAGAAAGTAAACATGGTGTCGGCTCGTGCACGCGCCTCCAGTCTCATTGTCCTCTGATCGACCATTATCCAAATGCGCTAATGTTTTTCAGCCATGGCCTGCAAAGCCACCATTCATCGTTCTGGCGCCTTCTGAGAGCCTATGGGAGCGTTAGAAAATGTCACGTTATGCCAGAGATCCCCTGTTTTGGTTAGAGATGATCAAGAAGGCCAAGATATAGTCAGAGAGCGCGCTTCCCTGTTTGGAACCTTCTCAGGTTTTGGCCTGCCAAATGAGTTCTGTATACTCACAGACACCATTCAAACAGTTTTAGAAACTTTAGGGTGTTTTCTATCCAAATCAAACAATTATATGCATATTCTAGTTACTGGGCAGGAGTAGTAACCAGATTAAATCGGGTACGTTTTTTATCCGGCCGTGCAAATACTGCCCCCTATCCCCAACAGGTTAGCAAAGCATGGCTACCACAGCATTCTGCAGCGATACGCCATCACATCTGGTTTCTGCTTAGTGGGACTATCATTTGTTTTTCAACAGGACAATGACCCAACACACAGCTCCTTGCTGTGTAACGACTATTTCACAAAGAAGGAGAGTGATGGAGTGCTGCATTAGAAGACCTGGCCTCCACAATCACCCAACCTCAACCCAATTGAGATGGTTTGGGATGAGTTGGACCGCAGAGTGAAGGAAAAGCAGACAACAAATGCTCCTTATATGTGGGAACTCCTTCAAGACTGTTGGAAAAGCATTCCAGTTGAAGCTGGTTGAGAGAATGCCAAGAGTGTGCTAAGCTGTCAACAAGGCAAAGGGTGGCTACTTTGAAGAATCTAAAAAAATAAAATATATTTTGATTTGTTTAACCCTTTTTTGGTTACTACATGATTCCATATGTGTTATTTCATAGTTGTGATGTCTTCATTATTATTCTACAATATAGAAATTTGTAAAAATAAAGAAAACCCCTTAAAACCTGTTGAGGATCTTATCCCGATCTTATCCCGGTATTGGGATTCATTGTCATGTGACCATGGCGGGGAATTCAAAACTGCAAGAGTAATCATTTCAAAAAATCAAATAATCAACTATTTTCCTCCATTTGAAAGATATATCTCCTAAATCTAACCACGCTGTCCGATTTTCAGAGGCATTACGGAGAATGCATAAAGTTAGGTTATGTGAGGAGAGTACATTGACAATAGCTGCGTGTAATGTTTAGCCAATTCAAAGAAGGGCATCAACAGACAGAAAACTAGCTAGAATTATGCACTTACCTTTGACAATCTGCATCAGATGACACTCATAGGACATTATGTTATACAATACATGCATTTTTAGTTCCATCAAGTTCATATTTATATCCAAAAACAGCATTTACAGTCGCGGTGAAATTCAGAATTTTTTTCGGCTCGAATGCACCCAGTGAATCCAGCATTACAAATCACGGAATTACTATTCGAAAACATTGGTAAATTATAATATTGTCATTCAAAGAATAATATATTATCATCTCGTAATTGCTACCGAAGGGCCAGATCTCAAAATAACTTTACTGGGAAATCACATTTTGTATAAACTGGGTACTATGCTAACAACAATAAGCTATATGCTAAGCTAAGCTATACCGTTAGCATCAGCATCATCTAATATCGATAATAACATTCTAAATATCCCCTTACCTTTGATTATCTCCATCAGAAGGCGCTGCCAGAGATCCCAGGTCCAGAACAAATGTGGTTTCTTTTGACAAAGTTCATAATTTATGTCCAAATAGTTAGCGTTCAGTAGGCTCCCACAAAATGAGGTGGGCAGTGTAAAGTCACGTCGAAAAACTAAAGAAAACCTAGTAAATAATCTATTTACGTTTGTTTAAACATGTCAAACGTTGTTTAGCACTAATCTTTTGTTCCATTTTTAACGTGAAACATCAGTAAACATCAGTAATATTTTCACACAACCTATCAAGTGTCTAGAATAAACGATAATGACAAAGGCACTCTTCTCAGATTCATGCGCAGGCGCAAAAAATGAAGTGATGACGTGTCAACTTGTAAGCTTTCTAATTCGGTGTGTATTTATCACAGATGCTTCAAACAACTTTCTAAAGATCGTTGACATCTAGTGGAAGCAGTAGGAGTTGCGAACTGAATCCTTTCTCACTGTGGTATCTTTAAAACAATGACACTAAATAGTACAGCCACAAAATTCTCATTTTTTTTAATCTATTTTTCTCAGGTTTCTGCCTGCAATATGAGTTTTGTTATACTTACAGACACCATTCAAACTGTTTTAGAAAATTCAGAGTGTTTTCTATCCGAATGTGTTAATAATATGCATATCCTAGCTTCTGAGTTGGTGTAGGAGGCAGTTAAAAATGGGCACATATTTTTTTCAAAATTCTCAATACTGCCCCCGTGGCCCGTAGAGGTTAAATGACTACTCTAGGTGCATCCAAACCTTTGACTGGTACTGTATCTATTTTTTTATCAGATTTTTCAAGGGGTGCTTCAGCACCCCTACTTCCTGCGGCTATGCCTTGTGACACTCACGTGCACTCACACACTCAGTCACTCACTCAGCAATCATTTAAAAAATATTTCAATCCAATCAGTCCATCTGGTCTTTTCCTTCTCAATCCAGGGACAGACATTTCCATTTTACTGTACAGCAGGGAGGAGAGAAACCTACACCATAGGCTTAGTGTCATTTTTACATTATCTGTAGAGGACAAAGATTGATCCTCTCCTACCTTCTCCACTTCTGGTTTATAACAACATCACAGTGAAGATCTGTTTAATTAACAAGGTGCCAAGCACTTAAATGACAAGACAACCTTGCCGCTTCAACAGAGTCTCTTGGTCTCAGTCTCTTTGTCTCATTCAGTATTCCTCCCACGAGTGTCCGTGATTGACTGTAACAGACCAAGTCTTGATAAATAGAACATGGTTCAAGAGATGTTCAGAGACCCCCGGCAATGACAATCTGTATTCCTTTTTTCCATGCTCAAGGACTACATATAAAGTAGTTGTAATATGGTAACTATGTAAAAAGCAGGATGTTTTTTACTTGTAGATTGGTTGAAATGGGTGATCGAATAATCCTAATGGCTCAATCGTCTGTGAGTAAAGACAGCAGGTGATGTGTTGTGAGAACACATGACGCAAGATCAAGTGATCATTTGCAGAGCCGGAGGGCGAGCATTCTGATTGGCCGCTTGCCGTCCTCGTTAATCTATTATCTTTGAAAAAGAATGACTGCATGACAACTGGAATATGTTCTGGGTTTAGCCAATAATGATGATGCATGTACAGTAGCTTCTAGTTCAAGGGTTTAGCTTAATACCTGAGGCACAGGAAGCATTTAATGTACAACTCCTTTCCATTGGGAGATGTTCTGAAGCATTGACTAGGACACAAGTGATTTACAATGATGCTAGTGTTCATCTTCCAGTGATTTCCTTTGATTAGATCATATGTCCCTTATCTGAATGGGAGACAGCTATTTCTATGTTTTGTCAATGATATAATTTCAAATTCCCTCTCCAGCCACCATTCTCTGCAATCAGAACAATGCATTCCATTAGCTCACCAGAACATTGTAGAGGTGATTGTTTGATTGAGATGTCTCTCTCCCTCTGTTTGGCTGTAAATGGCAGGTGGATGCTTGGTAGCCTGGCCTAGTCTCTGTTTCTGTGTTAGACATCTTGTTGTTGTCATATTTGACAGCACCAGAACATTTTGGCTAAAGCCGAAACAGACTGACATCTAGGCTAGATGCTCGGTGGGCTTTGAGTGGGGCTGGAGCTAGGGGGCATATTTGGACGAATAACTGTTTGAGTGCAAAGCTCATCAGTTGTGGAATGATTACTCATAGCTATCATTTCTAAGTGTACCTTTTGTCTTGGTACTTTATAATGATGTAAAATGATTATAGTGTCCCCTGTGTTAATGGTACTCTGGGAAGGAGGGGTGGATCTAAGGGGATATCATCATTCACTGCTGTGCACTGTGCTTTAGTAGCCTACACCTTAAAGCCATTTATAGGTTATATAATGCAAGAATACCCTTAAGGTGGAACTGACAGCATTTTAGCAACATTACACCTTATTAAAATCTGTTCATATACTCCCCCAGGAAGAATATGACACATTTATTTAACATTTTCTGACAACGTGAGCACTTAGATATGGTCATTTTCATGTTTTCATAAATTCCTAGAATGTTTGGAGTCTTTGCAGACCGGTGTGCCATTGCCAATCAGAGCTAGTAGGCCTACAGTATATGCAAATAAGCCATTTGCCACACTGGCCTGCCATCATTCACTTTGAACTGAACTGTGTGTTAACAGGCAGTAGTAACAGCGCGACTTCAGATTATTAGAACTAATTCGCCAAAAGCTATAAAATACACCTGAAAGAATTTCTGCATACATGTACAGTGAGGGAAAAAAGTATTTGATCCTCTGCTGATTTTGTATGTTTGCCCACTGACAAAGAAATGGTCAGTCTATAATTTTAATGGTAGGTTTATTTGAACAAAGCGATTCACATTTCTTGCTAGCTAACCAAATTACACATGAATCTTTAGCTGTAGTCACAGAAAAACGCTATGAGGGGGAAAAAGTTGGTCACTTACCCACTCCTCCAATGACATGACATCCTCTCAGCAGCTAGCTAACTAATGTTAGGCTCTGTGTTTTTAGCTTGCTAAATAATTACCTAGCTACATAAATATATACGCTAGTCCAGGGGTGTCAAACTCAATCAGCGCACGGGCCATATAGAAAAAACTTAACAAATTCACAGGCCAAAAAATTCTAAAAAAAGAGATACAAAGTATTTGTCCAGCTTTTGCTGCTATGCTTGCAAATGTGCATAATATGCTGTTACCCTAGTCAAAAAGTATTTATTAACTCCAAATAACAAAAACGTAGCTTATAGGTTGTTGTAACATTGCTGCCTCCACCCTCCTGAATGGGTGGAGGCAGCAATCAATGTACCATGCCAGCTGTGATTTACAACCTGATAGCAATATTTTTTGGACTACCAGGAAATATATTGGTGAATTATATTAATCATGCATTGAGCTGCATCTATTCTGACAACAATGCTTTACTGTAAGTAATTGAATTTTTAGTTAAATAGAACCTGTTTTTAAAACCTCTTATAAAGTTGGTTTTGAAGCATAAACTGGGAATTACATATTTTTGACTGATATTATGACTGTGTGTTTGTTTCATATCTGCAAAGTAGTTAAAACGCTCTCAGTTCCAGTTCAAGGTATGTTTTTCTACACCCTGTACTATTCTCCTCTTGATCCCTTACCTCCTGCTATTCTTCCCATTGACACAGGAGACAAGAATCTTAATTACACAATTTTCTTAATGTGCTGATGTAATAATTACCACACAGTGTCCTAATAATCTGTCATTCTTTAGTAGAACATTGTAATCCAGAGAGTGCGTGGTTGTTGTAATACATATTGGTAAAGCAGTGAAGTAGTATGACAAGGTTTCATGTATGATACGAGAGTTGTTGTTGACCATTGGTGTAAATAGCAGGAGTTTGTGTGCACTGTTGCTTTTGACTCCTTCACTTAGTCACAACAGCTCATGTTCTTGCATGGTAATACCATAAAGCTTACCGTATGCTTCACAATCGAAACAGTTTGCACATATTACGACTTCAGTAGCCGAAGTCATACGCCCCTTCATCAGTGATTGGTCAACAGTACTACTCCTAGTAGGGGTGGGAACTATGGACAGGATTCTTCAATTAATAAGTGTTTGTTGCCATTCAACAAGAGATGATTAGTTTTCATGCACATTTCTTCACTTGAAAAATACTGCACTAAACATCTTAGCTAGATGTAAAATTGGGCGACTAAGACCAAATAAAAATGTATTACAGATTTCTTGATTTATCTTAGATTATTTTGGCTTATATTGAGGAAGTGTTACTGGGTATGTTGTTGCTACAGTGGCTCAAGAGGGACAAACAACAGTAATATTGTCGCTTTTTCTAGTTTTTCAAGCGAAGGTCTTTAGGGAGTATGCGAGCACAGATGTTTATTTCACCTAACTGAGTTCTGATAGAAGCAAACCGAACCTATGTACAGTATGTGGACACCTTTAGACTCAGTAGTCAGATCTGATCATTCATTCACTCAAAGTTGTATTTATTTTATTTAACCTTTATTTTATCCGAGAGTCATATGTTTTTACTTATGTCACCGTCTGGCTGCCTCCTTTGATATCAAACAATGTAACTTTTTCTGAATTCAGAAACCATAAACAAATGTTTATTTTTTCTGTTGTTTGATACATATTTTGACAATGCAAAAAAAGCTGTGATTGTATCAAAAGATTTTACCTTAACATTCTTGCAGCCAATGTAGGACGTCCATGAGCGGGCGGCAATATTTTACCAAGGTTTTCCAGCACACAGCTTTGACCTACTACAGTAGCTATGTTGGTCTATCGTACTTCAAACAACATACTCTTAGAGGAGGTTATCCCACAATAACATGATTTGTACCGCATACAACTTAAAGAATTGGATTCTCCACACACTACACTAATCCCATTCCACTACCTTTTCAAGCTTTTTTATTACACTTTTACATGCTGAGCAAGTTGTTTTGTCTTGTAGTAATGTGGTGCCTGCCTGTATTTCCTTAAACTTTTTTATTTAGCAATACATGTCATTGAGATTATTATTTTTTGTTGTTCAGTAGATGCCCAGTGTGCGTTGGACACAGTCACTCATATATAGAGATCTATAAAGCCTGTCTCCATTCCTGATTGACTTAAGCTCTTGCAAACATGGTCCTATTTAATCAATTGATGTGCTGCTCAATGCGCAGTTCATTACCTCTGTCAAATGAGTATGTATCTTAAAGTTGTGTGTATTTGTATATTTTTTACAATAACGATAGTGACGCTACAATAATTCACATTTACAATAGGCCTATATCTAAACATACATACATCCTAATTATACATATACTGAGTGCACAAAACATTATGATCACCTGCTCTTTCCATGATATAGATTGACCAAGTGATTCTAGGTGGAAGCTATGATCCCTTATTGATGTCACTTGTTAAATCCACTTCAATCAGTGTAGATGAAGGGCAGAAGACAGGTTAAAGGAAGATTTTTATTAAGCCTTGAGACAATTGAGACATAGATTGTGTATGTGTGCCATTCAGAGGGTGAACGGGGTATGGTAGTAGGTGCCAGGTGCACTGGTTTGTGTCAAGAACGTCAACACTGCTGGATTTTTTACTCCCAACAGTTTCCCATGTGTCTCAATGGTCCACCAAGGACATCCAGCCAACTTGACACAACTGTGGGAAGCATTGGAGTTGACATGTGCCAGCATCCCTGTGGGGTATACTGTATATGTACTGTATATACATTAGATCATCATAGCTACTTTAGTAGGTCAAAGCTTTGTGCTGGAAAACCTTGTTAGAGCATGGGTAGAGTAGGTACTATGGTGCTCATGGAGCTCTTTCTCAGATTCAGACCAATGCTTACTTCTCACTTAAAACATCGTTTTTGGTTTTTCATTTCCATGGTTTTTACACCGGAAGGTAAAAGTACAAAATTATACAAATTTCCACATTCAAAAGGTGTCTTTCGAAAATGTAATTTGTGCTTAAAATAATGAAAAATAAATTGTTGTGTTTTGCCTCACATAATTTATTGCCCAGTGCCTGGATTCCCAAAAGCATCTTAAGGCTAAGTTCATCGTTAGAACCATCGTTAAATCTCAGAGCTGTTTCCCAAAACCATCGTTAATAAAGCTGCACTTGAAAACACTAATTTACCGACTGCCTCAGACCACTCGAAGAACAGCTAACTGGGTCGTCAGATGCTTTTTGCCATTCCGCGTCACTTTATACACAGAAGATCTCCGCTAAACATAGAATGAAGATGTTTATCTGTCACTCTGTGACCGCTGATAACTTCAGAATGAAATTGACTACAATACAATGTACCGACCGGTGCGACTATAATGAATGTCTGCCTCCGGTTCTGCTGGTTCTTCTGGTCCAGTGTGCTGAAATAGTAGTACTGTCATAGACTTCTGTGGAAGTGTTGCACTGTGTGTTGTTGAGCCGACCCTCTGGTCACATTTTATTACTGTGGTTGTTGGGGTCGTCAGGTCTCCTCTAACACATCTGAAGAGAAAGGCGGCAGTATAACGGTTATTGTTCCTCTCCATCTCAGCCCTGTATCCCCTCTGTCATTCTTAATGTGACATCCCAGATTATTAAAGAAAAGAGGTGCTGTCACTGTACCATTCTGCCTGTCGAGAACTGGGGACATTAATGATTGGTTTCATCCATCACTATTGGTGGCAGTGTGTGTGTGTCTCAATGGAGTCACTCAATTCCTCAGCTCTTGTGGGTGTTTACTTGTGTCCCTCTCTTTGTACATTAGGTGAGGTGAGTTTCCCTTAGTGTTGTGAAGTGCTTGGGAACCATAACCCTGACCATATGTAACTACACTCATTTGTTCTGATGGAAATGCTACTAGATTCCCTCACTCTCAACCCCTTCAGTCTAATATAATTATTGCCTTGTTTTCTCTGAGATTTTGATACTAGTGCTGAGAATATTGTGTGTGTGTGTGTGTGTGTGTGTGTGTGTGTGTGTGTGTGTGTGTGTGTGTGTGTGTGTGTGTGTGTGTGTGTGTGTGTGTGTGTGTGTGCAAGTGGATGATTTTAGTCTCAGAGGTAAAAGTCTCTAACTTTTTGTGCCGATTAGCTGTGCTCAGTAAGACAATGAGCTGAAGTAGGGATACACCCCTACCAGCATGGTGCGTCGTGGCATGGACCGTACCGGTGTCTAATCACATTTCAGAGATGCAATTTATCTACTATCTTGTGGGAGGGAGGACTATCTGACTCAATGAGGCTCAAGGAGCAGTTCGGCTGTGAATGGTGGGAGACTTGTCTGTGTGTGAAATCTTAATTAAAACTCTCACAGGGAGATGTAGGTGGAGGGGAGGTGTGTGTGTGTGTGTGTGTGTGTGTGTGTGTGTGTGTGTGTGTGTGTGTGTGTGTGTGTGTGTGTGTGTGTGTGTGTGTGTGTGTGTGTTATAGCAATAGCTTCCTTATCTCCTATAAAGATAGAGTCGTCATTTGTCACAGAGTCATGGTCCCCGCAGCAGGATGCCATAGTGTTCTCTTAATGAAGAATGTCCCACTCCCACTGTGACCAGACCACCTGTCACAGTCCTGTAGTCAACAAGAGAAAAGTCACCAGTTAACGAACACTGCATCTTCTGCCTTGTGGATTGCAATGTACTGATGACTATGAGGATTGGGCCATCATGACCTATACTGTAAACTTTTTCCTGACATGTGACCTGACCAGGAAGTACTCCTGGCCCTAGTCATAACAGGTTAATGTCATGCAAATGAAACTGTCATGCTGATCAGGTAAAATGTAGCTCTGTCCCCATGGAGCCCCCCTTCTCCCCTGCTTTCCCGCCACAAAGTTCATTAACTGGCCTTTCAGGTATTCATAGAAGCGACTTTTTCTCCCCCGGCCACATTGATGTTTACCTCATATGTCTCCTCATGTGAAGATAATCAAATTATTCATGGACCCTGCCATGGAGTTGGACTTCATGATTATTCATTTTATTATTCAGCACAGGCTGCTGCCACAAGCATGGACCAGAGTATTGGAGTCAAGAGAATAAAGAGAGAGAGGAGAGATGAATGCACATATTACATTTGCATGACTGAGAACAGGTAGACCTATCAGCTAATTACTAACTCATCATTGGCTTGAGAAGAAGAACAAGTATTTTCTAAATGTAGTTTATCTTTCTGGTCACAATTATAATCGAACCAAACAAACAAATTTGATTATTTGTAACCTGCATAGAGCATGTTGTCTGCATAACTTGTTGTCAACTTGTTTATGTCCCCACCCCTAAAATGTACCATGGTAGTACAATGAAAAAAAACAGTACTACCATGGCAGGAAAATAGCATGGTACTGGTGCAAATACCATGTTATTTTTCTGCCACAATAGTGACAAAAAATACATGATAGTCCAAGGGTATTTTTTTCTGCCATGGGAGTGACCAAAAACATATTTTTTCCCATTGTATTACCATGGTACAAATATGCACCATGGTAGTACAATGAAAAAAATACCATGGTTTTGTACTAGCATCATGTAGTGAAACATGAAAGCATGGTAGTTGTTTACAATGTATTATCATGATGGACTCTGTCCAACCATAGTAATTTATGCTACTCACATAATGCAACATTGACTACTCACTCTGCAATGGCAAAGCGTAGGCCTAGTGTACCCTCTGAAACCTCTTAAGCTCATAGTGAAAAACCATAACACGCATGGTCTAGTTGTGCAGTGTACCCTCTTAAACCTTGGGACATGGATAGGGTATGATGAGAAGAATCGATGGAGTCTGACACCTTGAACATAAGGTTTAAAATAATTAATTGATCTGGTGCTTTTCTCTTCAATACAGTTTTCAGTGGGCTCTCTCTCATTTAACTGACTAGGCTACTTGTATACATTTCTAAATTTGTGAAAAGGTATTAATTATCATCTTATCTCATACATTTTCATCATGTCATTCTCAACATATCCCTAACCACAGCAACATACAATGTTTCCCTTTGTTTACACACTGTGTCATTGGAGTCCTATGTCGCCATGACTACCACAGGCTAGCTTGACTGCAGCTAACGTTAGCTTCTATGCTAACTGACTTAAATTAATTAAACTATTAAAATGTCCTAAAAAAAATAACAATAATAATATCATTACACTCCGCTTAACTTGTTGTTTCATATTCTATGCTTTATAACTCGCTCACCATGAAGATCATTTGTTTATCTGGTGCTTCTCTCTTTAGTTGGCTCTTTTATTCATCTGACTCACTGACTAGGCAGGCTAGCGTGAATGACAGCGCGTGAAGCAACCACTAAAGCATGGGTTCCCAGACTTTTTTGGCCCCATTCTTATATCTGAACATT
Organism: Salmo trutta; assembly: GCF_901001165.1. Classification (NCBI taxonomy): domain Eukaryota; kingdom Metazoa; phylum Chordata; class Actinopteri; order Salmoniformes; family Salmonidae; genus Salmo; species Salmo trutta. The sequence goes on from NC_042985.1 coordinate 22,378,202, forward strand.
CTCAGGACCCCAACCATGTGAAAACAATTCTGTAATTATGAGCCAATGTTTGCCTTTTTATTTGGGGCTATGGCAGTCAATTTAAAAACATTCTAACAGTATTTCTGACTCACCATCACATACTTCTAATGTGGGGCTATGACAGTCAATTGCAAATTAGTCTTACATAACATCTCTTATCTCACCACCGCTAATGAGATGGTCTCAAAGCACCTCATCTCTGCTGTCACATCCAACCTGGATCGATATTTGGTTTTAATGCAGACTAGAACACTGAATGCAGCTTCACACAGATATGTGCTGGCGAAGGGTACCAAATCTCCTCTATAGTGACCTGTGAATGCATTGTCTGCAGCATTCGGTCATATGACAGCTCGATCAGCTGTTCGATTTCACTTACCGGCATGTCAACTGAGACAGGATCACAGTCAAAACGGATTGGTAAGTAGGTCCCAAAGTGCTCTTCCAAGTGTTGGAGGTGACCATTCATCACTTGTGTGGGACACTTATTGATGTGGTTTTCTGTTAGAAACATGCACAGCCAAGGGAATGGGGCATGGTTCAGTTCTGAAAGACTTTCACTCCCAAAATAATGATTTCCTCTTAATCCACTGATCACTCATCTGTAGAATGTTTTTGTATTTCCCCAGCATGCTTGCGTTCAGTGTGTTCAGTTTCCCAAATATTTCTGTTACATTGGCAAGGAGACACATTATTATATCTTTTTTTACATCCATTGTGAGTGACAACAGTTCCTCTCTTAATGCAAAAAATCTTTCCAACACTCCCTCTGTCATGCTCTGATCCCATATCTCCACATAGTTTTGCGAACAGGCGAGAGCGCAGTGGATGTGGTTTGATGTAGTTTACAATCATCTGTACAAAAGCCCACCGTTCAATCCCATGGAATCTGTTTTTCGTCAATATAGCTACGCAGCACATCCCATGTGTCGTTTCATGCTTGGGAATCATGAGACAGAACAGTATGTCCTCGTGAATAGCATCCCCCGACATGTATAGCGAATAAAAGTCAATGCATAGGCATCTCAGCCCTCACAACTAACGTCCATTTGGAGAGCATAAACTGGTGAGTTTTTGAATCGTTCAGTCAGTTTCCTCTTGATTGCTAGCAAAAGCATACATTCTTTGTTTATCAGTGTTATCTGACAAAGGTATTGATATGAGTTTGTGCCTCTGCCTGTCCCCACACATTGTTTTCACCATATCAATTGGGGCTGGTAATATCAAAGTCTCGACAATAGTGTGTGCTTTCATAGAGTAGCCATGCTATCCTTTTGAGTAAGCTGTCATCTATAGGAGTGGGCACGGATGCCTGCCGATGGTTTTATGACTATCTTAAAGATAGAACTCAGGCCGTCATGGTCGACGGGGTCAAGTCTGACTCCTTACAGTTACTTAAAGGGGTCCCTCAGGGTTCAATAATTGGCCCACTATTGTTCTCACTTTATATAAACAACATTGGTGATGATGTCAGATATTGTAAATTCCATTTATATACAGATGACACAGTGATGTACTCTATTGCTCCAACAGCGGACCAAGCTTTAATGCAGTTGGAGTCTGATTTTAGGATACTACAGGGGTCTCTTTTACAGCTTAAACTTGTTTTAAACGCTAAGAAAACAAATTTCATGTTTTTTTCTAGGTCTAAACTCTCAGTTAGAAACACTTTTGTAATCACTAGCTTGGATGGTACTCAAATCAAACAGGTCTCTGCATATAAATATTTAGGGGTATGGTTAGATGATAGGCTTTCTTTTAAAAAACATGTTACTGAATTGGGAAAAAAGCTCAAATTGAAGATAGGGTTCCTTTACAGAAACAGGGCTTGTCTGTCCTTTGTAAATAGAAAACAAATTGTGCAGGCTACTTTTATGTCCGTTTTAGATTATGGTGATATTATCTATATGCATGCGTCGGCAAACACATTAAAACCACTGGATGCTATTTACCATTGTGCACTCAGGTTTATCACGGGTGATAGTTACAAAACTCATCACTGTATCCTATATCAACATGTGGGTTGGGCCTCTCTATCTGTGAGGCGAGAGCAACATGCTCTCTTGTTTATTTATAAAGCGCTTCTTTTAAAACTACCTCCATATATATCATCATTAATTTCCACTAGATATACACATTTTAAAACCAGATCACAGATGTGGATTACATTAGAGACTCCTGCGGTCTCCACAGAGTTGGGTAGGACTGCCTTTAGTTCCTTTGCGCCTTATTTATGGAACAAACTGCAGATCCAACTTAAGTTAGACACTCTGGTGTCCCTTGCCCATTTTAAAAATGTTATGGAGGATCAATATGATGTTGTCTGTGATTGTTTCTGTTGAATTGTGTCTTTGTTTTGTATGTTTGAAATGTTCTTGTCTGTATGCCTAAAACTGTACATGTCAACATGTTTACACAGGGCACAGCCGTAAAAGAGATCCAGGTCTCAGTCTGTTTTCCCTGTTAAAATAAAGATTTTTTAAAAATTCACCGTGGGAATGATTCAAGTGCAACGGTCAAGTAAGACCTTTTCCCATGATCTAAGTGCGCTCTCTGGTTGAATTTTGTCATTAAGATTTGAATAATTTTCATACAATGATTTTGAGATACAAATACGATATAATAATATATAAACATATATACACTGCTCAAAAAAATAAAGGGAACACTTAAACAACACAATGTAACTCCAAGTCAATCACACTTCTGTGAAATCAAACTGTCCACTTAGGAAGCAACACTGATTGACCATACACATGCTGTTGTGCAAATGGAATAGACAACAGGTGGAAATTATAGGCAATTAGCAAGACACCCCCAATAAAGGAGTGGTTCTGCAGGTGGTGACCACAGACCACTTCTCAGTTCCTATGCTTCCTGGCTGATGTTTTGGTCACTTTTGAATGCTGACGGTGCTTTCACTCTAGTGGTAGCATGAGACGGAGTCTACAACCCACACAAGTGGCTCAGGTAGTGCAGCTCATCCAGGATGGCACATCAATGCGAGCTGTGGCAAGAAGGTTTGCTGTGTCTGTCAGCGTAGTGTCCAGAGCATGGAGGCGCTACCAGGAGGCAGGCCAGTACATCATGAGACGTGGAGGAGGCCGTAGGAAGGCAACAACCCAGCAGCAGGACCGCTACCTCCGCCTTTGTGCAAGGAGGAGCAGGAGGAGCACTGCCAGAGCCCTGCAAAATGACCTCCAGCAGGCCACAAATGTGCATGTGTCTGCTCAAATGGTCAGAAACAGACTCCATGAGGGTGGTATGAGGGCCCGCCGTCCACAGGTGGGGGTTGTGCTTACAGCCCAACACCGTGCAGGACGTTTGGCATTTGCCAGAGAACACCAAGATTGGCAAATTTGCCACTGCCGCCCTGTGCTCTTCACAGATGAAAGCAGGTTCACACTGAGCACGTGACAGACGTGACAGAGTCTGGAGACGCCGTGGAGAATGTTCTGCTGCCTGCAACATCCTCCAGCATGACCGGTTTGGCGGTGGGTCAGTCATGGTGTGGCGTGGCATTTCTTTGGGGGGCCGCACAGCCCTCCATGTGCTCGCCAGAGGTAGCCTGACTGCCATTAGGTACCGAGATGAGATCCTCAGACCCCTTGTGAGACCATATGCTGGTGCGGTTGGCCCTGGGTTCCTCCTAATGCAAGACAATGCTAGACCTCATGTGACTGGAGTGTGTCAGCAGTTCCTGCAAGAGGAAGGCATTGATGCTATGGACTGGCCCGCCCGTTCCCCAGACCTGAATCCAATTGAGCACATCTGGGACATCATGTCTCGCTCCATCCACCAACGCCACGTTGCACCACAGACTGTCCAGGAGTTGGCGGATGCTTTAGTCCAGGTCTGGGAGGAGATCCCTCAGGAGACCATCCGCCACCTCATCAGGAGAATGCCCAGGCATTGTAAGGAGGTCATACAGGCACGTGGAGGCCACACACACTACTGAGCCTCATTTTGACTTGTTTTAAGGACATTACATCAAAGTTGGATCAGCCTGTAGTGTGGTTTTCCACTTTAATTTTGAGTGTGACTCCAAATCCAGACCTCCATGGGTTGATAAATTGGATTTCCATTGATTATTTTTGTGTGATTTTGTTGTCAGCACATTCAACTATGTAAAGAAAAAAGTATTTAATAAGATTATTTCATTCATTCAGATCTAGGATGTGTTATTTTAGTGTTCCTTTAATTTTTGGAGCAGTGTATATACACTAACATTCAAAAGTTTGAGGTCACTCAGAAATGTCCTTGTTTTTGAAAGGAAAGCACATTTCTTGTCCATTAAAATAACATCAAATTGATCAGAAATACAGTGTAGACATTGTTAGCTGGAAACAGCAGATTCTTTCTGGAATATCTACATAGGCGTACAGAGGCCCATTATCAGCAACCATCACTCCTGTGTTCCAATGGCACGTTGTGTTAGCTAATCCAAGTTTATCATTTTAAAAGGTAGTTGAACATTAGAAAACCCTTTTGCAATTATGTTAGCACAGCTGAAAACTGTTGTTCGGATTAAAGAAGCAATAAAACTTGCCTTCTTTAGGATAGTTGAGTATCTGGAGCAACAGCATTTGTGGGTTTGAGTACAGGCTCAAAATGGCCAGAAACAAGGAACTTTCTTCTGAAACTCGTCAGTCTATTCTTGTTCTGAGAAATGTAGGCTATTCCATGCAAAAATTACCAAGAAACGGAAGATCTCGTACAACGCTGTGTACTACTCCCTTCGCTGAAGAGCGCAAACTGTCTCTAACCAGAATAGAAAGAGGAGTGGGAAGACCCGGCGCACAACTGAGCAAGAGGACAAGTACATTAGAGTGTCTAGTTTGAGAAACAGCTGCCTCACAAGTGGCAGCTTCACTTAAATAGTACCCACAAAACACCAGTCTCAACGTCAACAGTGAACAGGCGACTCCGGGATGCTGGCCTTCTAGGCAGAGTTGCAGAAGCCCTATCTCAGACTTGCCAACAAAAAGAAAAGATTAAGATAGGCAAAATAACACAGACACTGGACAGAGGAACTCTGCCTAGAACGAATGATTACAAAATTCCAAAGATTAGGCTACCATATATCCCATATTCTCCCAATCGCCCACATTTGTGGTTGGCAACACAGGGAACCCAAACATTAGCAATAAAACTGTACTATTAATACAGAAAGTATTACACCTTTTTGACAGAAACTATTTATCTTTTTCTTTGATGTTACAGACAAATGAGGACCAACAATAGTAGCCTAATGCCTCTGACTTCATCAGAAACTTGCCCATACTGGTATATAAATGCATCAATATAATACCAACCAACGTCTTTTGACCATCAGAGGTTTATTTATTTAATGTATTATACTGCCATTGTACCATAGTAACACACAATTAATAAAGATGGTACCAGTTATCATAATTGTGCATTACCATGGTAGAATGTACCATGCAGTTTAAAACCATGTTATTTCCATGATCCACACCGATACCATGGTATAAATTATGCAATACCATGGTAATATTTAGTAACATCATACTTCAAGACGAAAAACATGGTACATTTCCATGATTCAGACTATACCATGGTATAAGTGAAAGTTACATAGTAGTACCATATGAAGTAGCATAGTAGCACCATGGTAGATTGTTTGTAAGGGACAGCATTGCTATGCGATCTGTCTCCTAGAGATTAACGTATTTTGGTGCAAAAAGTGCAAATCAATCCCAGAACAACAGCAAAGGACCTTGTGAAGATGCTGGAGGAAACCGGTACAAAAGTATCTATATCCACAGTAAAACTAGTCCTATATCGACATAACCTGAAAGGCCGCTTAGCAAGGAAGAAGCCACTGCTCCGAAACCGCCATAAAACTCAGACTACGGTTTGCAACTGCACATGGGGACAAAGTTCATACTTTTTGGAGAAATGTCTTCTGGTCTGATGAAACAAAAATAGAACTGTTTGGACATAATGACCATCATTATGTTTGGAGGAAGAATTGTAGCTTCACTGTCCAAATAGATACGGAGGAGAGTGTATGAGAGAAATCCTCACGTGCCTGATGAGATCTCCAACCGTGAAGCACGGGGGTGGCAGCATCATGTTGTGGGGGTGTTTTGCTGCAGGAGGGATTGGTGTACTGCACAAAATAAATGGCATCATGAAGCAGGAAAATTATGTGGATATATTGAAGCAACATCTCAAGACATCAGTCAGGAAGTTAAAGCTTGGTCGCAAATGGGTCTTCCAAATGGACAATGACCCCAAGCATACTTCCAAAGTTGTGGCAAAATGGCCTAAGGACAACAAAGTCAAGGTATTGGAGTTGCCGTCACAAAGCCCTGACCTCAATCCTATAGACAATTTGTGGGCAGAAATGAAAAAGCGTGTGCGAGCAAGGAAGCCTATAAACCTTACTCAGTTACACCAGCTCTGTCAGGAGGAATGGGCCAAAATTCACCCAACTTATTGTGGGAAGCTTGTGGAAGGCTCTACTCCAGCACAAAGCACTGAAGCATGTAGCCACTCACCAGTGACTTGATAAAATGATTTAGCTAACATAACTTGCCTGTTCTTGCCTAGTTCTAGTGATTTTGGGCACTGATAAACAACGTCCTTTATTATCCTTCATTTATGATAATTCGACAGCTTGCTGAATCTGATGTTGTAGACTTGTTCTCAGAAGTCTACACACTATTTCTAAGCAATTGGTTCAGCTAAGCACAGCAGCAGCTGACTTGATAATGTATGCACTGACTAGTTTTCATGCACTTTTCATAACGTCAGAAATACTGTTCTTTCAATCACAAAACACCTTAGCTAGATGTAAAATTGCGAAACTAAGGCCTCTTCGGAAAAACGTCAACATTTACAGTGCCTTGCAAAAGTATTTACCCCATTTGGCATATATCGTATTTTGTTGCATTACAACCTGTAATTTAAATGGATTTTTATTTGGATTTCATGTAATGGACATACACAAAATAGTTCAAATTGGTGAAGTGAAATTAAAAATAAAAAAATACAGAAATGTGGTGCGTGCATATGTATTCATCCCCTTTGCTATGAAGACCCTAAATAAGATCTGGTGCAACCAATTACCTTCAGAAGTCACATAATGAATTAAATAAAGTCCACCTGTGTACAATCTAAGTGTCACATGATCTGTCACATGATCTCAGTATATATACACCTGTTCTGAAAGGCCCCAGAGTCTGTAACACCACTCTGCAAGGGGCACCACCAAGCAAGCGGCACCATGAAATCCAAGGAGCTCTCCAAACAGGTCAGGGACAAAGTTGTGGAGAAGTACAGAACAGGGTTGGGTTATAAAAATATCAGAAACTTTGAACATCCCACAGAGCACTATTAAATCCATTATTAAAAAATGGAAAGAATATGGCACCACAACAAACCTTGCAAGAGAGGGCCGCCCACCAAAACTCACAGACCAGACAAGGAGGGCATTAATCAGAGAGGCAACAAAGAGACCAAAGATAACCCTGAAGGAGCTGCAAAGCTCCACAGCGGAGATTGGAGTATCTACCCATAGGACCACTTTAAGGAGGTGATACGTTTTCGGGAAAAAAATCATTTTTTCAAAATTTGACTCTTGGGTTTTTACTTGTGTTACATTTGCAATAAGTAAATTAACGGTGGAGTGTGCTTGCCATCTATTGGATATTTGCTGTGATTTGGCACATTCAATACTTTCATACATGTATAATTGACCCAAAAAATTATTGGACATTTCATTTGGACATTTCTAATGGCATTTGGCAAAAAAAGAAAAAAAGTCACTTTTGACTTCGACTTTTGACTTCCTATGAAATCATATTGCAAATGGACAAAACATATGCCTTATGTACAAGCAAAAACAAACAAAAAAATTCTGTCAATAAAATATGTCAAAAGTATGTTCATACAGTTCTTATACATGTGTAATTGGCAAAACAATCTATAGAATTTCGAAAAACAGTCCAGAAAGCACTTTTTTAAGGGGGTGATAAGTTTTCATGGAAAAATTTGACTCTTGGGTGTTGACTTGTGTTACATTTGCAATATGAAAATCCACGGTGGAGCGCGCTCGCCATCTATAGGATTTTTTGGGTGTTACTCTTGGCATTTGCCATGTGAAATTTGCAATATGATTTGGATGAATGTGGACAAAATTGAGTGGTATTGTCAATTGGGTGTATGATTCGTGCGGTGCCAATATGTTCCCATTCATTTTTGTCCATTTCATGGGGATCTTCCCTTACATGGTAAACTAGTGCGTACCAAGTTGTACTTCACGTTTTAGTATGGAAAAGGTCGGTGAGGATTTTTCTGCAATATTCACAACATATTGACACAATTATAAATTCATAGAATAAAAATCTAATTTAATCAATTATGGTATTTCAGTGAATATTATCAAGCAAGCAGCAGATGACACAGAAAGTGAATTCTCTCCTCCATCTCTCCTCGGTTTTAGCTTGCGGCTATAACTGTCTAGCTGGCTAGCTTTAGGATATTTACTAGCCCATACCAGTGACAAACTTGGCCATGTTATCAAGATGTGGCTCACTTAATTTTGCTCACTTATTTTTTCAGCTCGAAAGAACCACCCAGAAATTAACTTAGAAAAGGAGAAAGAGGATAGCTAGCTTTAGCAAGCTAACGTTAGCTGATGCCTTTTTAACAAAAAGCAACTGTGACATCACTGATCCTAAGATGAAAAAATGTACTTTCCCATTGAACAAAATCCACCCCTCCAAAGAAAGCCTGTCTCCGGGACTTCCCCAAAATGACCTCAGATGCGTGATCAGATCCATGACCACAATGTCACATTTCGGTTTAGCCCGCAGGCAGGCTCTATAAAAACTAGAGACACCGCCACAGACACCGTCCAACGAGCCATCCATACACACAGAGAGCCCAAGTGCAGATAGCCAGCAGCTCCAAAAACACAACTCAAGCGGCAAGCTCCAGAAATATACTTTCCCTTTGAGCAAAATCCACAATCCACCCCTCTAAAGAAAATGTGTCTCTTTTCTCCAAAAATCCACCAGATCCACGATTGAATACATGGCCGAAGCATCGCATTTGTGTGAACTGCAACACTGCTGGGTTTTTCACACTCAACAGTTTCCCGTGTGTATTAAGAATGGTCCACCACCCAAAGGACATCCAGCCAGCTTAACACAACTGTGGGAACCATTGGAGTCAACATTGGCCAGCATCCCTGTGGAATGCTTTCGACGCCTTGTAGAGTCCATGCCCCGATGAATTGAGGCTGTTCTAAGGGCAAAAAGGTGTGCAACTGAATATTAGGAAGGTGCATGAAGGGTGAGCATGGATTTTTATTTCCTCACTGTGTGATGCTGAGTGTGGGGCATTTTTAGAGCTGTTAGAGCTGATTGGAGAAAGCCTCAAAACCAACTTTTAGAACAATATTACAGTATCATAAAAATCTATTTAAGAGTTGGCAATTTGGAAATGTTTTTTTGGGGTGCTCTAAGTTACTATTATATGCATTTCTGGCATTGAGAAATAGCTTCTTCATGCCTTTTAATCCTACTGTTAGCCATCCATAATTCATGTCTAATGTTAAGCGTCTATGTTCTAGTTTTGTAATAGAAGTAATAGTTTTGATCAGTTTTTTAATTTAACTAGGCAAGTCAGTTAAGAACAAATTATTCCTTTCAATGACGGCCTACCCCGGCTTAACCCGGACGTTTGTAGTATGCCGCCCTATGGGACTCCCAATCACAGCCGGATGTGATGCAGCCTGGATTTGAACCAGGTACTTCAGTGACGCCTCTTACACTCAGGATTTATTGTCATCATTTTGACAGCACTTACATTGCGGCAGTTTGCAACAGTTAGACTGACGGTTGACAGGACGTATTGATATGTTGTATTTAGTTCGACATTGGGAATCGCATTTGGCCAATTAGAAATTCGACATGGGATGTCGTAATTCTGGAGATGCCATTGGGATATTCCAGGTTGATATTGTCATAGCTGTAGCACAGTAGTCCACTTCTAATAAATGCAACGGCTTGGGTCTGTCGTGATAGCATGTACTAAAGTTTGCACCTCTCCACATTGCACTTATCAGGAGTCTGTACTTCACTTCAATGCCTGCTTTAATGAAGGACAGTGAAATACACTGAGTATACCAAACATTACGAACACCTTCCTAATATTGAGTTGCACCCCCCTCCTTTGGGTGTGGCGGGCCGGACTTGATACACACAGGAAACTATTGAATGTGAAAAACCCAGCAGCGTTAAAGTTCTTGACACAAACCGGTGTGCCTGGCGTGTACTACCATACCCTGTTCAAAGGCACTTAAATATGTTGTCTTCTCATTCACTTCTGAATGGCACACATAAACAATCCATGTCGCCATGGTTTAAAATCCTTCTTAACCTGTCTCCTCATCTTCATCTACACTGATTGAAGTGAATTTAACAAGTGACATCAATAATGGATCATAACTTTCACCTGGATTCACCTGGTCAGTCTATGTCATGGAAAGTTGTTCTTAATGTGTTATTTACTCTGTGTATACCTCAACCTTGTGACAGAGCCACACATCATCATTTGGGTCTTGACAAAAGGATTCTTGTCTGACCCTTTGTGGATAAGTAAATATGAAATCAGTTGAGATGAGGTGAAATCATTTGGGATGATTGTCTTGTGAGGGTGCATTAGAATGGGGCTGATAATGTTATCTGTGTGATCGTAATTATCTTTTGAACCACGCAGCGATAGGACTGGGTGTTCCGGAGCCTAATTAATTATTAACAGCATTTTTAAAAAAAGACACCAGCTCTCCATTCTTAACATACATTTGTATGCCAACTAGTGCACGCATGCACACGCAGGCACGCACACACACACGCACACGCACACACACACACACACACACACACACACACACACACACACACACACACACACACACACACACATACACACACATACACACACCACATTAGCAGACACCATCGCACAAACACAGTTCATATAAGGAGAGAAAACAAAAAAATTAATAACTTCAAATTGTTCTTGTAGTCATTATGAAGACCAATAACTTTTTCTATTGACCACTTTATACGTCTCGGTTGGTGAAGAGGACAATAGACTCTGAGAGAAGTGCTGGGTTCAGTATATCAGCAGTGGCCCTTTCTCTCTGCACTTATCAAATCAACTCGTGTGCATTTGTCTGTGTGTGTGTGTGTGTGTGTGTATGTGTGTGTGTGTGTGTGTGTGTGTGTGTGTGTGTGTGTGTGTGTGTGTGTGTGTGTTGACGTGTGGTTGGAATAAATGTATTGGCCATATTGAAAACAATAATCAATGATGTGGTATTTACAGCCTATTCTAGGGAACTGCCATGTCAAAGATTGGGTTCTCAGAAATGTACTGCTTCATTTGTGGAAAACTCCATAATGCACGATTCTACCTTAGGGCCTTTATCTCTCTTTCTCTCTTTCTCTGTCTTTTTCTCTTTCTTCAAATTGTCGCAAATATTGAGATGAGCATGATGCAAGACTCTCACACAGTCACACACAGTATGTCCGCATTTGCACGGGTTCACGTCATGCCGTTACAGCGCGGTAGCCAGGGTACTAAAACAGCAGAGAAGTTGAGCCTTGCTCTTCATCGCTCTTAGTTGTTGCTGGAATTGACCCACTATGCTGTTTACTCTCTGCACCTACGTCATATCGCTGAGTCTTCCTATCGCTGAGTCTTCCTAAAGAGTAACAGTAAAATAGAGCAATATGCCCCACCAGCATTAGACAACTATACAGAAAAAAACCTAATTGCCTAAATAATTAAATAAAATCAATGATGAGAGAATTGTCAGATTAATTGATAATTGACAGACATGGTGGCGTAGCAGGAAGATCGGAATGCCATGAAACAAGAGGTTGTGAGTTTAAATCCCAGGTGAGGACACAGCAAATTGTCCAGTGTTGATTTTTCAGTGTAACATTTTTTTGTGATGATTCAGGAGTTAAATTCACTCTGTAAGAGTGTAATTAAACCTCAGTGGTGTAAAATAACCCCCAGTGTATCACGGCTCAGGTTAAGACTCAGCTGCAGACACAGGCAGGTACAGTTGAAGTCAGAAGTTTACATATACCTGAGCCAAATACATTTAAACTCAGTTTTTCACAATTCCTGACTTTTAATCCTAGTAAAACTTTCCTGTCTTAGGTCAGTTAGGATCACAACTTTATTTTAAGAATGTGAAATGTCAGAATAATAGTGTCACGTTCTGACCAGTAAAGGGGTTATTTGTTATTGTAGTTTGGTCAGTACGTGGCAGGGGGGTATTTGTTTTATGTGGTTCGGGGTGTGTGTTTATGTAGAGGGGTGTTTGGTTAGTGTTTTCTGGGGTTTTTGGGCTATGTTCTATGTTAGTATATTTCTATGTTCTAGTCTAGTCTTTTTAGTTCTATGTTTAGTTTATTGATTTGGCCTTCAATTGGAGGCAGCTGTTCCTCGTTCCCTCTGATTGAAGGTCCTATATAGAGGGGTGTGTTTTGTTTGGGTTTTGTGGGAAGTTGTGATTGCATAGCTGTGTTTATCCTGTCATCCTGTTCGTTCGTACGTTTTCTTGTTTTGTTTCATCAGTGTTCTAAATAAATATATAATGAGCACTCAACCCGCTGCGCTTTGGTCCACTTACTACGACGACCGTTACAGAACTTCCCACCCCAAACGGACCAAGCAGCGGGGAAAGGAGCAGCAGGTGGACTATCGGGAGTTTTGGACTTGGGAGGAGATATTAGCCAGAGAGGGACCATGGAGAGAGGCTGAAGAGGACCGGGAATGCTACAGGGGAACACGGCTGGCAAGGAAGCCGGAGAGGCAGCCCCAATAAAAAAAAATTGGGGGGGGGGGCACACGGGTAGTTTGGCTGGGCCAAGGGTGAGCCCTAAGCCAACTCCCCGTGCTTATTATGGGGAGCGTGTGGTGAAGAGAGCGCCGGTGTATGCGGAAGTGCGCACGATCTTGCCCATGCGCGCGCACAGACCGGTGCGAGTGATCCCAGCCCCTCGCAAGTGCCGTGCTAGAGTGGGCATCCAGCCTGGAAGGAGGATGCCTGCGCAGCGCATCTGGCCACCAGTGCGCCTCCTAGGCCCAGGTTATCCTACGCCTGCTCTACACACGGCAACCATCAGGCCTCTGCACAGCCCAATTCGCCCTGTGCCAGCACTCCGCTCGTACAGGGCTACTATGACCACCCAGCCCAGACGGGTTGTGCAGGAGGTGCGCTCCAGACCTCCAGTGCTTACCCATGGTCCAGTGTTTCCTGTTCCCGCTCCAGTGTATCCTGTTCCCACTAGCCCTGAGGTGCGTGTTTCCAGTCTGGCACATCCACAGCCAGCACCACGCACCAGGCTTCCAGTGCGTCAGCCCAGTCCAACTCATCCTGTTCCTGCTCCTCGCACTAGCCTTGAGGTGTGTGTATCCAGTCTGGCATCACCAGTACCAGCCCCACGCACCAGGCCTCCAGTGCGTCAGCCCAGTCCAACTCGTCCTGTTCCTGCTCCCTGCACTAGCCTTGGGGCGCGTGTCTCCAGTCTGGTACCTCCACTACCAGCTCCACGCATCAGGCTTTCAGTGCGCAGTCCCCGTCCAGAGCTTCCAACGACAGTACCCCGTCCAGAGCTTCCGACGACAGTACCCCGTCCAGAGCTTCCAGCGACAGTACCCCGTCCAGAGCTTCCGGCGACAGTACCCCATCCAGAGCTTCCGGCAACAGTACCCCATCCAGAGCTTCCGGCAACAGTACCCCGTCCAGAGCTTCCGGCAACAGTACCCCGTCCAGAGTGTCCGGAAACAGTGCCCCGTCCAGAGTGTCCGACGGCAGTGCCCCGTCCAGAGTGTCCGGCGACAGTGCCCCGTCTAGAGATGACCCACAGTCCGGAACCAAGTGAGACGGCCCACGGTCCGGAACCGAGTGAGACGGCCCACGGTTCGGAACCGAGTGAGACGGCCCACGGTCCGGAACCGAGTGAGACGGCCCACGGTCCGGAACCGAGTGAGACGGCCCACGGTCCGGAACCGAGTGAGACGGCCTACAGTCCGGAATCGACGCAGCGTGAGTCGCCCGACAGTCCGGAATCGATGCAGCGAGAGTCGCCCGACAGTCAGGAAATCGGCGCAGCCAGAGTTGCCCTTCAGCCCGAGGTCTCCAGCGACGCGCATCAGCCCGAGGTCTTCAGCGATGCGCCATAGCACAGAGACTTCGGGAGGGGTAACATTAAATATGTATTCAGCGGGGGTGGATAGGTTAGGTGGAGGATTTAGGCCAGAGCCTGAGCCACCTCCACAGTAGGAGGATTGGGGAGGGGGGGTGTAGCACGGGAACCGTCGGTGATGGCAGCCACCCTCCCTTCCCTCCCTTTAGTTTGGGGGGTTTATTTTGTTTTAATTTTTTTTGTGTGAGGTGCATCCGGGCTCTGCACCTTTGGGGGGTACTGTCACGTTCTGACCAGTAAAGGGGTTATTTGTTATTGTAGTTTGGTCAGGACGTGGCAGGGGGGTATTTGTTTTATGTGGTTCGGAATGTGTGTTTATGTAGAGGGGTGTTTGGTTAGTGTTTTCCGGGGTTTTTGGGCTATGTTCTATGTTATTATATTTCTATGTTCTAGTCTAGTCTTTTTAATTCTATGTTTAGTGTATTGATTTGGCCTTCAATTGGAGGCAGCTGTTCCTCGTTGCCTCTGATTGAAGGTCCTATATAGAGGGGTGTGTTTTGTTTGGGTTTTGTGGGAAGTTGTGATTGCATAGCTGTGTTTATCCTGTCATCCTGTTCGTTCATACGTTTTCTGGTTTTGTTTCGTCAGTGTTCTAAATATATATATAATGAGCACTCAACCCGCTGCGCTTTGGTCCACTTACTACGACGACCGTTACAAATAGTAGCGAGAATGATTTATTTCAGCTTTTATTTCTTTCATCACATTCCCAGTTGGTCAGAAGTTTACATACAGTCAATTAGTATTTGGTAGCGTTGCCTTTAAATTGTTTAATTTGGGTCAAACGTATCGGGTAGCCTTTCCACAAGCTTCCCACAATAAGTTGGATGAATTTTGGCCCATTTCTCCTGACAGAGCTGGCGTAACTGAGTCAGGTTTGTAGGCCTCCTTGCTCGCACACAGTTTTCAGTTCTGCCCACAAATGTTCTATAGGTTGGAGGTCAGGGCTTTGTGACGGCCACTCCAATTCCTTGACTTTGTTGTCCTTAGGCCATTTTGCCACAACTTTGGAAGTATGCTTAGGGTCATTGTCCATTTGGAAGACCCATTTGCGACCAAGCTTTAACTTCCTGACTGATGTCTTGAGATGTTGCTTCAATATATCCACATCATTTTCCTGCCTCATGATGCCATCTATTTTGTGAAGTACACCAGTCCCTCCTGCAGCAAAGCACCCCCACAACATGATGCTGCCACCCCCGTGCTTCACGGTTGAGATGGTGTTCTTGAGCTTGCAAACCTTCCCCTTTTTCCTCCAAACATAATGATGGTCATTATGGACAAACAGCTCTATTTTTGTTTCATCAGACCAGAGGACATTTCTCAAAAAAGTATGATATTTGTCCCCATGTGCAGTTGCAAACCGTAGTCTGACTTTTATGGCAATTTCGGAGCGGTGGCTTCTTTCTTGCTGAGCGGCCTTTCAGGTTATGTCGATATAGGACTGGTTTTACTGTGGATATAGATACTTTTGTACCGGTTTCCTCCAGCATCTTCACAAGGTCCTTTGCTGTTGTTCTGGGATTGATTTGCACTTTTTGCACCAAATTACGTTCATCTCTAGGAGACAGAACGTGCCTCCTTCCTGAGCGGTATGATTGCTGCGTGTCCCATTGTGTATATGCTTGCGTACTATTGTTTGTACAGATGAACATGGTACCTTCAGGCGTTTGGAAAATTCTCCCAAGGATGAACTAGACTTGTGGAGGTCTACAATGATGTCAAGCGAAGAGGCACTAATTTTGAAGGTAGGCCTTGAAAGACATCCACAGGTACACCTCTAATTGAATCAAATGATGTCAATTAGCCTATCAGAAGCTTCTAAAGCCATGACATAATTTTCTGGAATTTCCCAAGCTATTTAAAGGCACAGTCAACTTAGTGTATGTAAACTGTATCGTAAACTTGATACAGTGAATTATAAGTGAAATAATCTCTCTGGAAACAACTGTTGGAAAAATTACTTGGGTCATGCACAAACTAGATGTCATAACCGACTTGCCAAAACTATAGTTTGTTAACCTGTCTGGGCATGGGGGCAGTATTTTCACGGCCGGATAGAAAACGTACCCGATTTAAACTGCTTACTTCTTTTTCGCCGAAATGAAAATATGCATATTATTAGTAGATTTGGATAGAAAACACTCTGAAGATTCTAAAACTGTTTGAATGGTGTCTGTGAGTATAACAGAACTCGTATGGCAGGCAAAAACCTGAGAAAATTCCAAGCAGGAAGTGGCCTGTCTGAGAATTGTAGTTCTTCTTTCTAGTCCCTTTCAAAACTACAGTATCTCTGGGGTTACGTTGCACTTTCTAAGGCTTCCATTGGCTCTCTAAAGCCTTCAGAAAGTGGATTGAGGCGTCTGCTGTCTCTGGGCAGAGTATACTAGCACAGTTTGTCAGTGGTCTGCCTAGTGACAAAGAGATTGGAGATGCGCGGTCCCACGACCATGCTGTTTTTTCTTTTTCTCTTTGAATGAATACACTATTGTCCGGTTGGAATATTATCGCTATTTTACAAGAAAAATACCATAAATAATGGATTTTAAACAGTGTTTGACATGCTTCTAAGTACGGTAAAGAAATATTTCGAAATGCGCTCGCACGTTACCCTTTGGATTGTGACCTGAACGCACGAACAAAACGGAGGTATTTGGACATAACTATGGATTATTTGGAACAAAACAACATTTCTTGTGGAAGTAGCAGTCCTGGGAGTGAATTCTGATGAAGAGCAGCAAAGGTAATACAATTTTTCTAATAGTAATTCTGAGTTTAGTGAGCCCCGACGTTGGCGGGTGTCAAAATAGCTAGCCGTGATGGCTGAGCTATGTACTCAGAATATTGAAAAATGTGCTTTCGCCGAAAAGCTATTTTAAAATCTGACATAGCGATTGCATAAAGAAGTTCTGTATCTATAATTCTTAAAATAATTTATGTATTTTGTCAACGTTTATGGTGAGTAATTTAGTAAATTCACCGGAAGTTTTGGGTGGGAATGCTTGTTCTGAACATCACATGCCAATGTAAAAAGCTTTATTTGGATATAAATATGAACTTGATTGAACAAAACATGCATGTATTGTATAACATAATGTCCTAGGAGTGTCATCTGATGAAGATCATCAAAGGTTAGTGCTTCATTTAGCTGTGTTTTGAGTTTATGTGACATATATGCTCGCTTGGAAAATGGCTGTGTGATTATTTGTGGCTATGTACTCTCCTAACATAATCTAATGTTTTACTTTCGCTGTAAAGCCTTTTTGAAATTGAACAATGTGGTTAGATTAACGAGAGTCTTGTCTTTAAAATGGTGGAAAATAGTCGTATGTTTGAAAAATTGAAATTATTGCATTTTTGAGGTTTTGTATTTCGCTCCACGCTCTTCCACTGGCTGTTGAATAGAGTGGGACGGTGACATGCCACCTAGCCCATAGAAGTTAACCTCTTGACGTTACCCTAGGATAGGGGGCGCCACAGCGCATTTTGGAAAAAATTAGTGCCCATTTTCAACGGCCTACTAATCAAACTCAGAAGCTAGGATATGCATATAATTAATACCTGTGGATAGAAAACACCCTAAAGTGGTGTCTGTGAGTATAACAGAACATATGGCAGTCAAAACCCCGAGACCGATTGAAACAGGAAGTGGAATTCTGAATTGTGGACTCGACTTCACATCTTTGCCTATTATTCACATAGTGAGCTATCGTTCATTGAGCGCTTTCTATTGCTTCCACTAGATGTCCCCAGTCTTTACAAAGTGTTTTGAGCCTTCTACTGTCGAAACTGAATGAATGAGAGGCTGTGGAAATTGGTCACAGTAGGAGGGCCATCACCATTGTGACGTCGTCGGCCCTGTCTACCCCCACCTTTGGAAACGTTTTGAAACACAATACAATCGTCCCCCTCGAATCTTATTGGCTCTCTTGTTGAAACAGGCCCTGAAGATTAATGTTATACAACGTTTGACATGTTTGAACGAACCTAAATGAGGGAAAAAAGTTATTTTTCGAAAATGCTGTCCCGTGGCCGACGGAGCAGTTGGATACAGCCTTCAGACGCGCTAACAACAGCAAGCTAATGGAACATAAAGGATGGACTTTTTCGACCGAAAATACATTTGTTCAGGACCTGGGATTCCTGGAAGTGCTTTCTGATGAAGACAACTAAAGGTAAGGGATTATTGACAATAGTATACAAGATTAGATGTGATATGCGATTGTTCCAAGATGGCGCCGAGCTACGTTTACCAGCTAATTTTCTGAGTATCGCATCCCCTTTTATCGCAAAGTGTGATTACCCAGTAAAGTTATTTTTAAATCTGGTATGACAGGTGCTTTCAAGAGATATTCATCTATAAATCTTAGAATGACAATATTACATTTTAAAAATGTTTTCGAATAGTAATTTAGTAAATTGTAGCGCTGTTTCATCTGATGCATTTGACTGAAAATAGTTAGTCAACGTCAGGTGCCGATGTAAAATGCTGTTTTTATATATAAATATGAACTTTATTGAACAAAAGAATGCATGCTTTGTGTAACATGATGTCCTAGGTGTGTCATCTGATGAAGTTTGTAAAAGGTTAGTGCTGCATTTAGCTGTTTTTTGGTTATTTGTGATGCATGTGGTTGGTCGGAAAATTGCTATGTTGCTACTTTTACCATGTACTCCTCTAACATAATCTAATGTTTTGCTTTTCCTGTAAAACCTTTTTGAAATCGGACGACGTGGGTCGAATCATGAGAGGTGTATCTATAAAACGATATGAGACAGTCCTATATTTGAAAAAATATATATATTACATTTCGTTATGCTAATGTCGCTAGGAGATTTTCGCTGGATGTTGATCCCGCTTGCGGAATGAGACGCTCAGAAATTTGTGGAGTGGTTGAAAAACAACTTTTAATGACTCTAACCTGTGTAAACTTCTGACTTCATCTGTAAAAGGTAAGTCAATGCAGGCAAAGGGTCGTAATCCAAATTAGAGTCAGGCAGGTACAGGACGGCAGGCAATCGGTACGTCAAGACAGGCACAGGGTCGTAATCCAAATCATAGTCAGGCAGGTACAGGATTGCGGGCAGGATTAGGACAGGTAGAACGGTCAGAACTGGGAAGACTAAGAAAAACAAAAATTAGATCATAGGAAACATGGGAACACGCTGGTAGGACTTGACGGGACAAGATGAACTGGCAATAGACAAACAGAAAACGCAGGTATAAATACAAAGGTATAATGAGGGGAGATAGGAGACACCTGGTGGGGGATGGAGACAAGAACAAAGGCAGGTGAAACAGATCAGGGTGTGACTCAGTGTTGGTGTTAATAACCAGAGTTATTGTTTTACACTTTGGAGAGTAAAACAGTCCCATCAAAACCACACCCATCATTATCATATTTCCCAGCATGCTCTACTGCAGGTTGATTTTTGAAGATTGTTTTTAATATCTGTGTTTTTGCATGTACATTGATTTATTTATTGATCTAATGCTACATTTTTCTAAACTAATCCAGTCAGTTAGTTAGATTTATTGCACCCATTACTGAAATAGTTATTCCAGTTTAAATGTTTTAGCTAGTCTTATAAACTTTCCTAATCCTGACAGTCATTCTGAATGCAGGTTGCGGGTGAATAAAAATTCCAACTGTTGGATATCTTAACCCTGGCTGGAATCCAATAGGAATTACACATCACTTTGTAAGCCAGCATAATGTGACTTGCAAGCCTGATGTGGCCTGTAAACCAGCAGTTTCCTAACACCCCTGTGTTAAGGTAAAACTAGAAGTAAGGCCTTTTGATACCTTGTTAAATGTTTCTACTAAGCTAACATATGGAATTGTTTTAAGATGGTCATACCATGGATCATAAATTATTTGATTTTGAATATTAGGACCTCTTTAGGTATCCCCAAAAAATATTGACAAATAATTTGATAATATTGAATGTGGCATTTACAACTATAGTCCATAGAAACACATTGAGTACCACATTCATAAAGGGCAAAAAATACAGTAAAAAAAACACATAATAACGAATAACGTTTTGAAGTGTCTATCATATATCTAGGAGATACAGTGTAAGAAAGCTCAGGAAATATATATATTTTTTACACATATTTAACCACATATTTTTGTTGGCACAAAACTACCTCCATACTTCCTTGTATGGGTTACCTTCAGACGAGTCCCGTGACAAAACGGAAGGCCGACTTGAAACGCAGCCCGGTGGATTGAGATGCAGGCCATGAAAAAAAATCTCTATTTTGAACTGACAGATTTTGATCGGGATTTTTTTTTATTATGGTAGACTCTTTTAACCTGTATCCTCCCCTTCATCTATACTGATTGAAGTGGATATAACAAGTGACATCAATAAGGGATAATAACTTTCACCTAATGAGTTCTTAATGTTTGAAACAGCTATATCTGTTGCTAATACAGGGCTAGTAAAGGCCCAGTGCACTACTTTTTGTCACCCTCAGAAAGCCTACATCCCGTGGCTATGCAGTCATGGATGGTAACTCTACAGTTCACTCAAAAAGAAAAGGCACCGTGGGAAATATGGAAGGCTTTACACAATACAGTGTTAAAATAACACCCCAAAAGTGTTTACTGTAACATTCTAGGTAGAGCTATGCCAACTCCACAATCAAGTTAATTTGAACGCTCTAAGAGTTGAATGGGGAACAATGCTACATAGTTAAATCTTTAACACTTTCAAAAGTGTTATTTTAACACCAGTTCAGTGGGACTCATATGTTCACCATTGATTTTGCTGTGCATGTTGAATAATAATTACTGCACAAACGAACATGAAAAATGTAATTATGTGTAATTAAAGCTGTCATCAATGCAAAGGGTGGCTACTTTGAAAAATGTCAAATATAACATATATTTTGATTTGTTTAACACTGTTTTGGTTACTACATGATTCCATATGTGTTATTTCATAGTTTTGATGTCTTCACAATTATTCTACAATGTAATTATTTTTTTTTAAATATAGAAAAACCGTTGTGTCCAAACTTTTGACTGGTACTGTATGTCAATGTGTGTCAAATATGTAAGTTGCGCGGCCTCCCGAGTGGCGCAGTGGTCTAAAACACTGCATCGCAGTAGTAGCTGTGCCACTAGAGATGCTGGGTTCGAGTCGAGGCTCTGTCGCAGCTGGCCGCAACCAGGAGACCCATGGGGCGGCAAACAATTGGCCCAGCATTGTCCTGGTTAGGGGAGGGTTTGTCCAGCATGGATGTCCTTGTCCCATCGTGCACTAGCGACTCCTGTGGCGGGCCGGGCGCAGTGCACGCTGACACGGTCACCGAGTGTACGGTGTTTCCTCCAACACATTGGCTTCCGGGTTAAGTGGGCATTGTGTCAAGAAGCAGTGCAGCTTGGTTGGGTTGGGTTGGGTTGGGTTGTGTTTCAAAGGACACACAGCTCTCGACCTTTGCCCCTCCTGAGTCCATACTGTAGTTGCAGTGATGAGACAAGACTGTAACTACCAATTGGATACCATGAAATTAGGGAGAAAAAGGGCTAAACAAAATGTGTGTGTGTGTGTGTGTGTGTGTGTGTGTGTGTGTGTGTGTGTGTGTGTGTGTGTGTGTGTGTGTGTGTGTGTGTGTGTGTGTGTGTGTGTGTGTGTGTGTGTGTGTGTGTGTGTGTGTATATATATATATATATTCTGCTCAAAAAAAAGGGAACACTTAAACAACACAATGTAACTCCAAGTCAATCACACTTCTGTGAAATCAAACTGTCCACTTAGGAAGCAACACTGATTGACAATACATTTCACATGCTGTTGTGCAAATGGAATAGACAACATGTGGAAATTATAGGCAATTAGCAAGACACCCCCAATAAAGGAGTGGTTCTGCAGGTGGGGACCACAGACCACTTCTCAGTTCCTATGCTTCCTGGCTGATGTTTTGGTCACTTTTGAATGCTGGCGGTGCTTTCACTCTAGTGGTAGCATGAGACGGAGTCTATAACCCACACAAGTGGCTCAGGTAGTGCAGCTCATCCAGGATGGCACATCAATGCGAGCTGTGGCAAGAAGGTTTGCTGTGTCTGTCAGCGTAGTGTCCAGAGCATGGAGGCGCTACCAGGAGACAGGCCAGTACATCAGGAGACGTGGAGGAGGCCGTAGGAGGGCAACAACCCAGCAGCAGGACCGCTACCTCCGCCTTTGTGCAAGGAGGAGCAGGAGGAGCACTGCCAGAGCCCTGCAAAATGACCTCCAGCAGGCCACAAATGTGCATGTGTCTGCTCAAACGGTCAGAAACAGACTCCATGAGGGTGGTATGAGGGCCCGACGTCCACAGGTGGGGGTTGTACTTACAGCCCAACACCGTGCAGGACGTTTGGCATTTGCCAGAGAAGACTAAGATTGGCAAATTCGCCACTGGCGCCCTGTGCTCTTCACAGATGAAAGCAGGTTCACACTGAGCACATGTGACAGACGTGACAGAGTCTGGAGACGCCGTGGAGAACGTTCTGCTGCCTGCAACATCCTCCAGCATGACCGGTTTGGCGGTGGGTCAGTCATGGTGTGGGGTGGCATTTCTTTGGGGGGCCGCACAGCCCTCCATGGGCTCGCCAGAGGTAGCCTGACTGCCATTAGGTACCGAGATGAAGTCCTCAGACCCCTTGTGAGACCATATGCTGGTGCGGTTGGCCCTGGGTTCCTCCTAATGCAAGACAATGCTAGACCTCATGTGGCTGGAGTGTGTCAGCAGTTCCTGCAAGAGGAAGACATTGATGCTATGGACTGGCCCGCCCGTTCCCCAGACCTGAATCTAATTGAGCACATCTGGGACATCATGTCTCGCTCCATCCACCAACGCCACGTTGCACCACAGACTGTCCAGGAGTTGGCGGATGCTTTAGTCCAGGTCTGGGAGGAGATCCCTCAGGAGACCATCCACCACCTCATCAGGAGCATGCCCAGGCGTTGTAGGGAGGTCATACAGGCACGTGGAGGCCACACACACTACTGAGCCTCATTTTGACTTGTTTTAAGGACATTACATCAAAGTTGGATCAGCCTGTAGTGTGGTTTCCCACTTTAATTTTGAGTGTGACTCCAAATCCAGACCTCCATGGGTTGATAAATTGGATTTCCATTGATTATTTTGTGTGATTTTGTTGTCAGCACATTCAACTATGTAAAGAAAAAAGTATTTAATAAGATTATTTATTTCATTCAGATCTAGGATGTGTTGTTTAAGTGTTCCCTTTATTTTTTTGAGCTATATATATATATATATATATATATATATATATATATATATATATATATATATATATATATATTGAAACATTGGCTTCCGGGTTATGTTGGGCTCCTGAGTGGCACAGGTCTAAGGCACTGCATCTCAGTGCAAGAGGCATCACTACAGTCCCTGGTTCGATTCCAGGCTGTTTGACATCTGGTCGACTGGTGTAGGCCGTCATTGTAAATAAGAATTTGTTCTTAACTGACTTGCCTAGTTAAATAAAGGTAAAATAATAAATAACATTTTAAAAAACTATGTTTGTGTAACAAGTTGCACAGACATGTTTAGTTAAGATGCCAAATTATAGTTTAATGAACATATGATACAAGTAGAGAAAAAAACATACATATAATTTGACTGAATTTTTGCCAAAGTTTTCTCAAGTTGGAGCTAAGTTGAGGCCAACAATTTTTTGTTTTAGTTCAGACACTTGGACCGAAAAAATTGTAGGCTGTGGAACCAGTTACTTAAAATTTAAAAATTAGTAAAAACAACTTGATTTTGGGGTGTTGTTTTTACAGTGCTGACATTGTACCGAATGGTTAGTGTCTTTGCATTTCATAACATCCATTCTTAATGAAGTTTCTATGGGTGATCATGACCTTTCACTGTGCTCTATGCCCCCTGTATAACCCCTGTACAACGACTGTGGATCTTTAAAGTAACATATGATGACACGCTTTAAGGTATGTTCTTGATATAGGAGCCGTGTGTGTGTGTGTGTGTGTGTGTGTGTGTGTGTGTGTGTGTGTGTGTGTGTGTGTGTGTGTGTGTGTGTGTGTGTGTGTATGTGTGAGTGTGTGTGAGTGTGTGTGTGTGTGTGTGTGTGTGTGTGTGATACTGGTCACCCATTAATTTCACCTGTTGATGATAAATAATGAGAGGTCCCTGTTACTAAAGCAAATTGCATGGGTGTTGTTATCAACTGTATGTTGATCTGTTTCTTAGTAAGCATATTGTTTGGTGGAAATGCAACCTATCAGGCTGTACAGTAAAGGTTATGATGGACCGTGATGTTGGTGTAGAGATACTGAGGGTGGTTTTAATGCATCTGATTTGCTGAATCCTATTGATTTAAGTATGGTTGTGCGGACAGAAAGAGCATGCCATTGATTCTGCTACTGGAACGCTGGAACACTGGCGAGGGTTGAGTGAGTGGCAGAGCTAGAAAGCATGTGGAACAATCTCCATGCACACCAAGAAACCATGCTCAAAGAGACGCTGCCTGGCGAGTTTCCAAGCCACACAGACTAAACCCTGGAGTGGGCGACGAGTGTTCTGCCCACTTCACCCTTAGACAATTTCCTGTGAGCCTCCATTTTCTGCATTTCCAGCTAGGAAACATATCCAGTGGTCTCCGTGGAACCCTACACCCCTAGCTTTAAGGGCAATAACTAAACCCCACACTTCCAGTTCAGCGCTGAGCTGTTCCTCCATTTCTGTTCTTCTTTCATTTTTCTTGAAGACTTTATGTAGTATTTAGATATACACTGAGAATGCCAAATATTAGGAACAGAACAGCATCAATTCGTCAGGGCATGGACTCTACAAGGTTCCACAGGGATGCTTCCCCATGTTTACTCCAATGCTGTCACGTCCTGACCATAGTAAGTTGTTATTTTCTATGATAGAGTAGGTCAGGGCGTGACAGGGGGTGTTTGTCCGTTTTTGTATTTCTATGTTTAGTTTCTAGTTTTGTATTTCTAGGTTGGTTTTTGTTTGGCATGACCTCCAATTAGAGAAAGCCGGTTGTCGTTGCCTCTAATTGGAGGTCATATTAAAGTTGATTTGTCCCACTTGTGTTTGTGGGTTATTATTATTTCTGTGTGTGTACGCCACAGTTGCATTACGTTTCTTGCTGTTTACCTGTTTATTGTTTTGGTTCGGTTTTCTTCAATAAAGATGTGGAATTACCGGCACGCTGCGCCTTGGCTCATATATGACAGGGAATTTGAAGATAGAGAATGTAACAGAATAACCCACCATAAGAAGGCCAAGCAGCATGCGCTGACTGGGAAGACGAGCTGGACCGGGGAGAATCAACAACAGAAGCCCGAGAGGCAGCGGCAAAAACATTTTTTGGGGGGGGCACACGGGGAGATTGGCGAAGTCGGGGTTAAGACCTGAGCCAACTCCCCGTGCTTACCGTGGGGAGCAAGTGACCGAGCAAGCACCGTATTATGCGGTGATGCGCACTGTGTCGCCAGTGCGCACTCACAGCCCGGTGCGCTCGGTGCAAGCTCCTCACAGTTGCCGTGCTAGAGTTGCCCGTGAGCCAGGAAGAAGTGTGCCGGCTCAGCATTCCTGGTCTCCAGTGCGTCTCTTCGGCCCAGGTTGTCCAGCGCCAGCTCTACGCACAGTACCCCCCATTCATCAGCACAAACCTGTTCGTCCTGTACCAGCGCCCCGCCCTTGCTGGGCTACAGTGACCATCCAGCCAGGACAGGGTGTGCCAGCCCTGAGCTCCAGACCTCCGGTGCGCCTCCACGGCCCAGTGTGCCCTGTGCCTGCTCTGCGCACCCAGTCTCCTGTGCGTCTCCCCATTCTGGTGAGACCGGTTCCAGCTCCCCGTAGGAAGCCTCCAGTGATGATCAATGGTCCGAAGCCTCCAGTGATAATCCATGGCACGAAGCCTTCAGTGATGATCCATGGCCCGGAGCCTGTAGTGATAATCCATGGCACGAAGCCTCCAGTGATGATCCATGGCCCGGAGCCTGTAGGGATGATCCATGGCATGAAGCCTCCAGTGATGATCCATGGCCCGGAGCCTGTAGGGATGATACATGGCACAAAGCCTCCAGTGATAAATGATGGCCCGGCGCCTCCAGTGATGATCCATGGCGCAAAGCCTCCAGTGATAATCCATGGCGCGGAACCAGTTGTGATGATCCATGGCACGGAGCCTGTGGCGAAGGTCCCCAGTCCGGAACCTACAGAGACGCTCTCCAGTCCGGAGCCTCCATCGACGCTCTCCAGTCCGGAGCCTCCAGCGACACTCCTCAGCCCGGAGCCTCCAGCAACGGTCCGCAGCCCGGAGTCTTCAGCGACGATCCGCAGCCCGGAGTCTTCAGCGACGATCCGCAGCCCGGAGTCTTCAGCGACGATCCGCAGCCCGGAGTCTTCAGCGACGATCCGCAGCCCCGAGTCTTCAGCGACAATCCGCAGCCCCGAGTCTTCAGCGACGGTCCGCAGCCCCGAGCCTTCAGCGACGGTCCGCAGCCCCGAGTCTTCAGCGACAGTCTGCAGCCCAGAGTCTTCAGCGACGGTCTGCAGCCCAGAGTCTTCAGCGGCGGTCGGCAGTTCAGAGCCTCCGGCGCTGATCCACGGTCTGGTTCCTCCGGCGACACAGAAGCGGGGGGATCAACGGGCGGTGTGGGGGCTACGCCCCGAACCAGAGCCGCCACCATGAGTAAATGCCCACCCAGACCCTCCCCTATAGGTTCAGTTTGCGGCCGGGAGTCCGCACCTTTGGATGGGGTACTGTCACGCCCTGACCTGAGAGTCGTTTTTCTCTGTTTTTTTAGATCAGGGTGTGACATGGGGTGGGCATTCTATGTGTTGTATGTCTATGTTGTTTTTTCTTTATTGGCCGAGTATGGTTTCCAATCAGAGGCAGCTGTCATTCGTTGTCTCTGATTGGGAATCATACTTAGGCAGCCTTTTCTCCACCTGTGTTTGTGGGTTATTATTATTTCTGTGTGTGTACGCCACAGTTGCGTTACGTTTCTTGCTGTTTACCTGTTTATTGTTTTGGTTCGGTTTTCTTAAATAAAGATGTGGAATTACCGGCACGCTGCGCCTTGGCTCATATATGAAAGGGAATTTGAAGATAGAGAACGTGACAAATGCTTCCCACAGTTTTGTCAGGTTGGCTGGATGTCCTGTGGGTGGTGCACCATTCTTGATACACACGGGAAACTGTTGAGCGTGAAAAACCCAGCAGCGTTGCAGACACAAACCGGTACACCTGGCACTTACTACCATACCCCATTCAAAGCCAGTTAACTATTTTGTCTTGCCCATTCATGAATCTCTGAATGACACACATACGCAATCCATGTCTCAATTGTCTCAAGGCTAAAAAATCCTTCTTTAAACTGTCTCCTCCCCTTCATTAACACTGATTAAAGTGCATTTAGCAAGTGACAAGGATCATAGCTTTCACTTGGATTCTACTGGTCAGTCTATGTCGTAGAAAGAGCAGGGGTTCTTAATGTTTTGTATACTGAGTGTATGTTAACTATATGTTTAATTGTGAAGGTGGAGCTGATAGCTTTCAATTAGAACTAATGAGAGAAGGGGATGAGAGAGAGAGAGATAGAGAGAAGGATGAAAAGAGAGAGAGGGAGAGAGAGAAACAGGGAGAGAAGGCAAGAGAAAGAAACTTAGGAATAAAGCCAGAGAGGAGAACTAGCTCTCTTTGGTCCTGCGCCCCTTCAACCCACACACTGTTTTCCTTCCCTTTCCACACACCTCCTCATCACCTCCTTCCTCCCCTCTGGCACTCTGTTTGCTCTCCCTCTGTTCCCACTCAGACGGCCCCGTGTCCCTCTCTCTCCACCCTCTCTCCATCCTTCCATCTGAAACCTGTAGAGTACTCGAATTCTTGCGCTCTGCTCTGAAGCCTAATTCAGGAGATTAAAACGCAACAATCTTCATTATTATTCAGTGCTAGCAGGGCTCTATGGAGCTAAGTTGTCCTCCAGTCTTTGTACCCAATGCCCAGCAGAATCAGAGAGTGATTGAGACCCCTTTGTTTGTGATGGGCCTCTGTGGAATTAACTCAGTATGGATATCTGTCTAAGAGTGTGATATAGTTATGAATTCTGCATATGCTTTGTACTCCACAGGTTTTCACACTGCTTTGATGCTATAGGCTGGAACTAGCATGGTAAACAGTCATACAGCATGAATGTGTATATGTCCCCCATTGGTCCATTGGTGTGTGTGTGTATATGTATCTGTGTATGTGTGATTTATCAGTGCATCATGGAAACATGAGGCTAATGTAGTCATTAACTCCTTCAGAACTGGTGCCCTTTCGTGACACCCTCTCTTGTTCTCTTCCTCTCTCTGGCAATTTTCATTAATCAAAAAGAATAAACTATCTATTTTATCTCTCTCTCCATTGGACTCGTTCCCAATTATCTGAAATAACTGTATATTACGTTTTCACCCTCTCTGGTTTCCCATATTATTGCCTGTCGTTTTTCTTCCGAGTTCACTCCTCCGTCCCAGTTTCTGTGGAGACGGGTGGTCTGGTTGTGGGGAGAGTGAACTGATTCAGAGTGTATTAACACATAAATCACCACCTACCAACTGCTGCCATCCAATAAAACAGACCTTTGGTCACTCTTCGGCTCTCTGAGATTCTTTCTATGCTGCTGTCTCTCTCACTCATCTCTCTCTGTCACTCTATCTCCCTTTCATTCTACTTTGCTTCTGTACAGCCATTTCAAATGAATGATCCCTAGTATTGGAATTTAGTTAGAAGGTGTGCCTCGAAAAGTATGCCTTTTCATTATCCCTCTTCTTTTTACTATGAGGATTCAGAAACCGTGTCTTGAAAGACATGACCTTAAGAAGAAGTATCCCTGCTCTACTAGATGTATACCTATAGGGCAGAGCAATGCTTTAAACATCGATTGGGACACTCTGCACTGCAGGCTTCACACCACCAGTCATTCCTATTGAATAACATGCAGCAGATTTCAGACAAATGGTGGTGAGAGGACAGCTTACATGACAAGGCTGTACTCAGGACCTGGGGTGTCGGCCTTATCTGGTAAGGTATGAGACAACCTCTACTCTTTGTCATGTTGGTAGAGGGTAGTGGAGGGTCTACACTCTTAGAAAAAAGGGCTCCCAGAGGGTTCTGCGTCTGTCCCCTTTTTGGTTCCAAGTAAAACCCTTTTTGGGTCCAGGTGAAACCCCTTTTGGTTCCATGTAGAACCCTCTGTATGGAACCCAAAGGGGTTCTACCTGGAACCAAAAAGTTTCTGCCTGCATCCACAAATAGGGTTTTCAGAAAGGTCCTCCTATGGGACAGCCAAAGAACCATTTAAGGTTCTAGATAGCACCTTTTTTCATAAGAGTGTACTCTGCCCTGACTAATACTCACTCTTACTGGGAGAGATCACATACTTTGTTCAGACCTTCAATTGTATTTCTGAACTAAAGAGGAAATATCATGTAAAATGGTGGTATGGAATACAGTAAACATTATAATAAATGTGACAGTCATACAGTATCATGTGATTTCTGTTGAACTAATACATCTCTGTGTGGACAGAGCAGAGTAGAGTCTATACTATACTGCCTGGTCAGTATCTCCTACCGCCTTCGTACGTCACACAACCTCCAGCTCACGGTTCTATGAGACACACACCCCTGTGTTCCCCCCATCCCTGTTACTGGGGAGCCCACCTCCCAACCAGCCTGGCGGGGATGAGTAAAGACTTCAGCAGCAGTTACAGCAAGACAGGAGGGGAGAGAGGGGGATGTAGAGGACAAGAAAGCCGTTATGGAGAAATAAAGAGGTTGGATGGAAGAAGGAGAAGCGGAGGGAAGGAGAGGGGGGTGTATAGTTGTACTGGTGGATCTATGAGACACACATAGCTCTCAAACACCCCAGAGACCTGAGTACTTACATGTAGGGAAGAGATGGATCTATTAAATCCCCAGGGTGTCTGAGTGCTGGTGTGTCTGCGTCTGTGCTTCAGGAGAGGAAGGTGTCTCTTCAACAACATCCCCTCCAGTTGGACATTTGGGGTGCATGGTGAAGCTTCAGGCGTAATAAACATAATTATGCCAGGGTGGGTCAGTTGGAGCTGAGCTTTGAGAAAAATGTAAAATTGTTGTGTAGATGATGTTCATGAACACCACAGAGAGATAATAGTAAGAGATGTTATGCTGAGATTTGGGGTAAGATACTCAAGTCTACTAGGCCTAGTCCCAAAACTCGTTCCCCACTCCAATACATGCAACACAAAGAACAAAAACCTATCTCTCACACTATAGATGGATGGTGAGTACTTTCTGTTTCTCTTTTTTTATGATCTGTTGTCACAGGACCTATTTTAAGTGAGATAGGAAAATAATTGACAATGTGTCTATTTGGAATTCATTATTTACGTGTTCTTGAGATGGGCCCAATGTAATTTTGGAGCGACGGTGGTAGCGGTGGGAAATTGTGTGGCACTGCCATGAGATAAGGAATGTAATTACAGAATCAGCGAGGCGGAGAGCATGAAGGTCCGTGTGTCAACACACACCCAAAGCCTGTACTTACTACCCCTCATCATCTCAGCCGATGGGGAAGGGAGGAGAGGGCAATGGTAAGGATAAAAGGAAACCAGAGAAGATGAAGAACAAGTAAGGAATGAGAATGAGAGAGAGAGGTGTGTGTGTGTGTGTGTGTGTGTGTGTGTGTGTGTGTGTGTGTGTGTGTGTGTGTGTGTGTGTGTGTGTGTGTGTGTGTGTGTGGGCGCGCGCGCGTGTGTATGTGCTTTCCTTCCTGCGGGTGTGTGTGTTTGGGAAAAGCACCACACAACAACCCCCGCCACCTAACATCTCCTTATCTCACACATTCTTCTAATGAATCTCTGTGCGAGAGGCTGCTGGTTTCAGACCACTCACACCGCTCTCCACATTGAGCAGGCCTGCTCCATATTTAGATGATATCATGCTGATTTCAGCAGAGCCGCTCGTCGTTGGCACTTCAAATGGGCCCAAACCTCATTAACCTGGGCAGGGCTCATTATTTTGGCCAAGGAACTTGTCAGAGACATATGCTGTGTGAGCGGTCTTTGACATGGGAAGACATTAGGCTTCAATTAGCCAGAGGCCTGGCCACCCTCTGTCTGTCACAGCGGCAATCTACCTGACCCCAGTGCCCTGATTCCAACGCTTCACCGGAAGAGGGGAATGGAGAGGAGAGGAGGGGAGGGGAGGGGTGAGGAGACAGAACAGGGGCACAGATCCTGTAGTTCTCTGGCCTTCATGCACCCACACTTATCACTCACTTTCATAATCGCTCCTGTATTAAAAGGGAACTCTGTTCTGTGTATTATTGAACTGATTGGACTGACCTTCTTAAAAGCCTGTTCAGAGAGAAAGCGCATCAACATTATCTCACTCAAAGTGATTCCTGTGTTAATTAAAAATGACTGTTGTCTGGCACTCCAGGTTCATGGCTGTAATGCCTGCTTTCTACCTCCACTTTGATCTCAGAGAGGGTTTGCATATGTTTTTGTTAATGCAGTGCCAAGCTTTTAGTAGTATGCTTAGAAAGTGGAGACACAAATCTCAATAATGTAAACAAAACTGGAAACATCTTGGCTGTTTTGGAGAGAGCCTTCGTTTGCTGGCAAAGAGTGATGCACAGCTAACTAATGGGTAAATAACTGACTTGTTCCCCCCACACTTTGCCAAGATGGTTAGCTACTGTTGATAGCTACAGTTGTCTACAGTTAGCTAGCAATCACTCCACCAATTCCTCTATACTAGAGTGGGTAAGGAGTTGTT
Organism: Salmo trutta; assembly: GCF_901001165.1. Lineage (NCBI taxonomy): Eukaryota > Metazoa > Chordata > Actinopteri > Salmoniformes > Salmonidae > Salmo > Salmo trutta. Next base: position 22,410,299 of record NC_042985.1, read on the forward strand.
CACTTAAATAACGTTTTTCAGGGTTTATGGAGAGTGATGGATTTCTATTCTTCTGTTTAAGTACTTCCCTCTCAGCCTCATACACACCAAGTATAATAATGATCATACAGTGAGGGGGAAAAAGTATTTGATCCCCTGCTGATTTTGTACGTTTGCCCACTGACAAAGAAATGATCAGTCTATAATTTTAATGGTAGATTTATTTGAACAGTGAGAGAGAGAATAACAACCAAAAAATCCAGAAAAACACATCTCAAAAATGTTATAAAATGATTTGCATTTTAATGAGGGAAATAATTATTTGACCCCTCTGCAAAACATGACTTAGTACTTGGTGGCAAAACCCTTGTTGGCAATCACAGAGGTCAGACGTTTCTTGTAGTTGGCCACCAGGTTTGGACACATCTCAGGAGGGATTTTGTCCCACTCCTTTTTGCAGATCTTCTCTAAGTCATTAAGGTTTCAAGGCTGACGTTTGGCAACTCGAACCTTCAGCTCCCTCCACAGATTTTCTATGGGATTAAGGTCTGGAGACTGGCTAGGCCACTCCAGGACCTTAATGTGCTTCTTCTTGAGCCACTCCTTTGTTGCCTTGTCCATGTGTTTTGGGTCATTGTCATGCTGGAATACCCATCCATGACCCATTTTCAATGTCCTGGCTGAGGGAAGGAGGTTCTCACCCAAGATTTGACGGTACATGGCCCCGTCCATCGTCCCTTTGATGTGGTGACGTTGTCCTGTCCCCTTAGCAGAAAAACACCTCCAAAGCATAATGTTTCCACCTCCATGTTTGACAGTGGGGATGGTGTTCTTGGGGTCATAGGCAGCATTCCACCTCCTCCAAACACGGCGAGTTGAGTTGATGGTTGATGGTCTTGTAGCCCATTCCAGCCTTGTGTAGGTCTACAATCTTGTCCCTGACATCCTTGGAGAGCTCTTTGGTCTTGGCCATGCTGGAGAGTTTGGAATCTGATTGATTGATTGCTTCTGTGGACAGATGTCTTTTATACAGATAACAAGCTGAGATTAGGAGCACTCCCTTTAAGAGTGTGCTCCTAATCTCAGCTCGTTACCTGTATAAAAGACACATGGGAGCCAGAAATCTTTCTGATTGAGAGGGGGTCAAATACTTATTTCCCTCATTAAAATGCAAATTAATTTATATCATTTTTGACATGTGTTTTTCTGGATTTTTTTGTTGTTATTCTGTCTCTCAATGTTCAAATAAACCTACCATTAAAATTATACACTGATAATTTCTTTGTCAGTGGGCAAACGTACAAAATCAGCAGGGGATCAAATACTTTTTTCCTTCACTGTATCAACATTCAGTCCATCGCTTGATATGACTTCCTTTCATTATATCCTGCATTAAAAACACAACAGATGTAAGCTCTCTCATCCTTCCTGTTTGAACTTTATCTCGTCATTGTTCAGTCAGAAAGAGAGAATGTGTTTTTTTGTTTTACAGTTCTGACATGGTTCTATCATCCTTGTGTTACCTCAAGTGGTATCACTGAACCAAATCACATTTAAATTAACCCATCAACTTGACAATTTCAATGAGGGCTTAGTATTTGTGTCACACCCTGATCTGTTTTACCTGTCCTTGTGCTTGTCTCCACCACCTCCAGGTGTCACCCATCTTCCCCATTATCCTTTGTGTATTTAAACCTGTGTTTTCTGTCTGTCTGTGGCAGTTCGTATTGTATGTTCCAAGTCAACCAGCGTGTTTTTCTCGTGCGCCTGCCTTTTCTGTTCTCTTTTGCTAGTCCTCCCGGTTTTGACCCTTGCCTGTTTTCTGGACGCTGTACACGCCTGCCTGACCATTCTGCCTGCCCTGACCTCGAGCCTGCCTGCAACACTGTACCTCCTGGAATCTGAACTGGTTTTGACCTTTTGCCTGTCCACGACTATTCTCTTGCCTTCCCCTTTTGGATTATTAATAAATATCAAAGACTCAAACCATCTGCCTCCCGTGTCTGCGTCTGGGTCTCGCCTTGTGCCCTTATAATTTACATTGTTTGATATAAAAATGTGTATTTCTTTGGTATTTCACTGCACTGTTAAGAGGTAGCTCACAAGTAAGCATTTAATTGCACTGTTTACACCCCGCTGTGTCCTGTGTATATGAGACATAAACACTATTCAATTGTGTGCTGGGCAGGGTCAGAAAAAATATTATATAGGCCAATAATACATAATGTATCTGAATTAGATTATTTTCTATCAGATATCATTCTGAATCAGGTGACAATCTTAGGAAATACATACTTTAAATGCATACATGTATTTCACCAGATCTCATGCAGATACACTGCTATTTCCCTGTTTTTCCTTCTTGCCAGGTCGCCCTCGCAAAAGAGCTTTTCAGCCTCAATGGGTCTTACATCCCTTTCCCCCCGCCCCTACAGCAAATACCCTTTATGATTGGAATCATTTTTTCAGAGCCGGGGTGGAATACACTAACAAATCCAATGGAAAACTTGAACTTTCTTTATAATTATTTCAATTAGCTGAGGAAGGAACAGGAGCAGAATGTTGAGTGCCGTATATAGAACCCCCAGCTGCAGCTCTGTGTGGAGCGTAAAGCTGCAGGATAATGTCACCATACAAATCAGATTCCTGTGCGAGCCTGAACTGCTATTAGACTTTATTGCCACAGCTAATCGTCCTCTTTCCACCACTGATTGATAGCGTTTAAAGAGCGTCACCTCTTTAGCCCCATGTGGGAATGGGAGAGGATTTCACCATTACCCGGTTCGCACTGGAACAAGAGAGACTTGGAGATGGAAATGTTGTCAATCTGTGACAGTGAATTTCACCCTCTGCGTTGCGCTGTCTTTCTCCTGAATGTTCTAGTCATCTCTAAAAAAAGTAAACATCAAGCATTGAGTGTACAGCATTTACATTGTTTCAAAGACCATGACTAGCTTTTCAGTTTGTCACTATAGTTAGCATATCCAACTCTCTCAAGAAAAAAACCTTGAGATGTTGAGTACGTTCTGTGGTATTGCTGGGCACAAAGCATGCATAGCGCATTCCAAGGCCTACCTACTACTACATCAATGGTCTGATCTGCTGCACTGGTTCTGCTTTATCCATAAATGATTCCCCAGCTCTCATCCACTATGTTCAGCCATCTTACTTTGGCCACACATGGGAGTGGAGGTGATCCATGTTCTTTACATGACTACTGAGCTGTGGAACTCCACACCTGCCCGATAAAGGTTCCCATAGCACCCATTCCACCCCTCTCCACTGGATAAAGGTTCCTGTAGGACCCATTCCACCCCTCCCCACTGGATAAAGCTTTCTGTAGGATGCATTCCACCCCTCTCTACTGCCTGCTTGCTCTGGTTGGGGATTACAGCTCACAGAGACTGGGGCTTAGACTAGTCCAGGGAGGGGACGTCTACACTTTTAACTAGGCTCACACAGATCTCCCTGAGCGCCTCGTTCAAAGCCAGACCCAAAAGCACAGGGATATTGATGGACTTACTGCTAAACTGCTTCAATAAGGGCTGGGTCTGAGACACAAAGGACTGGTGGATATCATTATACAACAATGAGAATACTTGGGAAAGACAGAGGTGGAGATTACATGACTATTACTATTAGGCAACACAATGTAAATCCACCTGGATGCGGAAAGAGGATCAGAGACATGTTAGTTTGACTCTCCCTTTATGTGTAGGGTGGACAACTTGCAATGCAGGTTCAATGCATATATTAAAACAAGCGTATGGGTAGAGGTATGGTTTACCATGGCTAATGTGCACACCTTACTAATAGCATGTACAGCCCCATCACAAGAATTGGCTATTAGTATGCAGAGTATTGGCACACCTAGCTATTAGCATTGGAAGTCCGCACAGTCTGCTAATGGCACGGACACAGGCGTCCTGCTCAGCTTGCTATTAGCCTGGCTATCCTGCACAGCTGGACCAGCGCAGCATCCATATCTTACAGCTGGCCCTTGGCGCGGTTATAAGTCACAGTCGACCAATAACAGGGAAACGTGGCTCCACACTTGGCTAATTACGCTGGAGCTCCCTCGGCGCCACGCTATTCTAGCAGACGGAAAGACCTCATTGTGGCCCTGACCCTGAAATACTTACCCATGACCACTTCCCCGGACGACGGCCAGAGAAACCAGCCATCATCCATCATGGAGCTAACGCTGCAGAGGAGAGAGGGAAGGAGGAGAGGGGGAAGGAAGGGGGAGTAAAGGGGGGAGAGAGGAGAGTGTGGTGAGGGGAAGGTTGGAGGGACAGAGGGAAGGAAGCAAGAGGAAGAATGGAAAGGTGATAGAGCAAGCAAAGAGAATGTCAAAAGAAGGAAGAGAGGAGGGGGAGGAGGAAACGATTGAAGGTGGGCTTGTGGAACGCTGCCTTCCACTACCTTGCATCTTGGTTCCCAGTAGGCATTACACAAGCGCATTGTGACAAGCACAGTGTATTGCACATTGCATAAGCACAAAAATCCAACAGAATAGCTACATCTGTAATTAACTATTTTGAAATGTATAATTTGTCACTTGCTCTCTTATCACTTCACTCTAGCCTGCTCTTTCCATTCTTCTTTTCTCTCTCACTCCCCAGCCTATATTTTCCCTCCTATATACTCTCTCACCTCGTATCACTCTTTAACTTCCGTTCTCTCTCCCTCCCTCTCTCTCTCCACTTTTTCTCCATATCCCTCTTTCCTTCCTCCCTCTCTCCTTCCCTGAGGGAAGATCTCAATTGCATTCCCCTCGTGTCCCCTCTCCTCATCTTCTTCTCAAAACCCATTGGAGGAGAAGGTTAGAGGGGTGGGACCTCTGGCTTTTTCATCCAATGGGATTTGAGAAGGAGAGAGGAGTGAGGACACGAGGAGTATGCAATTGTGATCTTCCCACAGTTTCTATACTGACTGTAATGAGGTGAGTGTATATACACTGACTATACAAAGCATTATGAACATCAGCTTTCCATTACATAGACTGACCCAACGCTGCTAGGTTTTTCACACTCAACAGTTTTCTGTGTGTATCAAGAATGGTCCACCACCCAAAGGACATCCAGCCAACTTGACACAACTGTGGGAAGCATTGGAGTCAACATGGGACAGCACCCCTGTGGAACACTTTCAACACCTTGTAGAGACCATGCCCCAACGAATTGAAGCTGTTCTGAGGTCAAAAGATGCTCAGAAAGATGCAATTACTGGGCTTTCAGCCCTCCACTACACCACAGCTTCTTGTCAGCGAGTAATAAGAAAACAGCCATCCATCCCTCTTCCTTCTCCCGGTCATGACAGTCTTGAGATGAAGACTAGGAGTCGTGTTTCGCTCTCTCCAGTTCACCAGAACTATAAACAAGGCATAGCGGGAGATATGAGTTAAGGTTCAAATGATGTGACCGCTCGTCTTGGTTTGGGTACACATGCTCAGCGTACTGATTTAGTCAGTCGCCTTAGAGTCTCGCTTCAGGAAAGACTGCAAGGATGGTAGTGGTATCGTGCTGAATGTGGTCCTCGCATTGCGCCACCTGGGAATGTTTATTGGAAAGGAGATATTCTAAACATGAATTCTGTTTAGGAAATGTCCCTGCATTATTTCAGTACCACCTGAACTGAGAAACTCAGAAAGTAAAATCCCAGCCACACCAGGTAAAGCAGGGGAGGCAGATGCAACTGGAGTCAATATACAGTATGTTTACTTGCAAAAACACAGGAAATATTCACCCCTATACACACATGCTACATTAACTCCCATTGGCACACACACACACACACACACACACAAACACACACACACACACACACACACACACACACACACACACACACACACACACACACACACACACACACACACACTACATTAACTCCCAGCGGTAGACACATTACTCAGGTGAGGACAGCAGTGTAGCTTTCCCTCCCACACACCCGTCTCACTCAATGGGCTTTGACCGCAGGGTGGAAACACATCCCATGGGCCCGTTATGATAGTAATAATGAAGAGGTAGGCGGATTATCTCTTTATCTTGAGCCACAAATACTCTGTAATCCGGAATGTAAATATATGAGGTTTTCTTTGTGTCATTGGAAATCTATAATAAATCAATCAATACATTTCTGGTTTGAAAAGTAAAACATTTTCTTCAAGTCTCTATACTGTATCTTCTGTGCTTATATCACTTATTCTATCTATCTCTCTCTCTCTCTCGCTCTCTCTCTCTCTCTCTCTCTCTCTCTCGCTGTCTCTCTCTCTCCCTCCGTCTCTCTCTCTCCCTCCCTCCTTCTCTCTCTCTGTCTCTCTCTCTCTCTCTCTCTCTCTCTCTCTCTCTCTCTCTCTCTCTCTCTCTCTCTCTCTCTCTCTCAGGTAAGGCCCTGCATCCAGAGCCCAAGTGGCTGTGGGTGTTTTGCCTCAAATGTCAAAGAATTCCTAAAAAGCCCATAAGGAACGCAGCTCACCTGCACAAAGGCAAAAGGAGAGGGATGTAGGGAGACGGGGAGAGAGTCTGTGCTCAGAGCGAGCCAACTAACCTCTCTGCTTCACTTCTGTGCCATTGGCACCCCCAGGCTACCACGGGCCATCACTTTAACAGCTCAGGCAAGTTTGTGGTTGCTGATGGCGATTTACATATTTATTCACTTGAAATTTTGCAGGATGAAATCTCGTTTTCAGGTGTCCAAAAGAAAAAAGCTAAACAAACCAACAATACTTAGCAACAACAATAATATGGTAACTATTACATTCTCATCGACGCGGCTGTAGTGGAGCAAGTTGAGAGCTTCAAGTTCCTTGGTGTCCACATCACCAACAAACTAGAATGGTCCAAACACACCAAGATAGTCGTGAAGAGGCCACGACAAAACCTATTCCCCCTCAGGAGACTGAAAATATTTGGCATTGGTCCTCAGATCCTCAAAAGGTTCTACAGCTGCAACATCGAGAGCATCCTGACTGGTTGCATCACTGCTTGGTATGGCAACTGCTTGGCCTCCGACCACAAGGCACTACAGAGTGTAGTGCGTATGGCCCAGTACATCACTGGGGCTAAGCTGCCTTCCATCCAGAACCTCTACACCAGGCGGTGTCAGAGGAAGGCCCTAAAATTCGTCAAAGCCCCCAGCCACCCCAGTCATAGACTGTTCTCTATGCTACCGCATGGCAAGCGGTATCGGTGCGCCAAGTCTAGGACCAAGAGGCTTCTCAACAGCTTTTACCCCCAAGGCATAAGACTCCCGGACAGGTAAATAAATGGCTACCCGGACTATTTGCATTGTGTCCCGCCAGCATTACAAAAGTCCCATGGCCAACCATAGCATATAATGTAACAAAGCCCAATGTGCATGTCATATTCCGGTGGGTTTTTCTGTATTTATATCTCTCTGTGAATGAACCTTGACTTTAAATTGAATCTGAGTAAATATAAAAATGTATCATTAAAATGACAGACGTTTTACTATGACGTATGTATGAGGGCTAGGGATTGCTTTTAGAATATAAATGTTATGCTGACTGTATCAGATATGAAGGTAAGACCCAGATGCAGACCAAGTTGGATAACCAATAGTTGAATAATCCCAAAGGGGCAGGCAAATAGACAGGTCAAGGCAGGCAGCGGTCAATAGTCCAGAGAAGTGGGGGTAAGGTACAGGACGGCAGGCAGGCTCAGGGTCAGTTCAGGCAGAGGTCGGTAATCCAGAGGTAGGGTGAAGGTACAGGATGGCAGGCAGGCTCAGGGTCAGGGGCAGGCAGAGTGGTCAGGCAGGCGGGCTCCGAGACAGGACAGGCAAGGGTCAAAACCAGGAGGGCGGGAAAAAGAGAGACTGGGGATAAGCAGGAGCTGAGACAAAATTCTGGTTGGCTTGAACAAACAAGACGAACTGGCTCAGACAGACAGAAAACACAGGTATAAATACCTAAGGGATAATGGGGAAGATGTGTGACACCTGGAGGGGGATGGAGACAATCACAAAGACAGGTGAAACAGATCAGGGTATGACAGACTGAAAATCTCCAACTGTGTAATTGGATTTTCATTAGATAGCATTGTGGTATTGTCCTTGTGCAATATAAGCCAGCCTACAGGCTAGAGAGATGTCTCAGCTATAACACACGCCATGGTTTCTTACTTTTATTTGTGTGGATTCATGTGGAGATAAGCATAATAACTTGCATAGCCCACAACAATACTGAAACTATAAACATATTTGAATGCTTAAGCATTTACGCTATATGACAGATTTTTTTTTCTCAGTTCTGTGTAACTCCTTATTTACCCACCAATAGGTCCAGTATATGTGCATAAAAACAAGTTTGCAGTCAGCACTCCATCAAGCTGTTTGTGTGTTTGTGTGTTTGTGTGTTTGTGTGTGTGTGTGTGTGTGTGTGTGTGTTTGTGTGTGTGTGTGTGTGTGTGCGTGTGTGTGTGTGCGTGTGTGTGTGTGTGTGTGTGTGTGTGTGTGTGTGTGTGTGTGTGTGTGTGCGTGCGTGTGTGTGTGTGTGTTCATGCGAGTGTAATGTACGCATATGTATATGCATGTGCTGTGTGTGTGTGTTCTTCGAGTGTGTGGGAAGAAAAGAGACTGTATCACCGACCTTTGTGACATCATTCCCTTATTCATGTTGAAATTAGGCCTTCGATAAATGTGCACATCTTTTCAAGCAACATTTCTCTTACATTATTCTGACATGACCTCATTCTGTCAGGCCTTTTTTGTGAGCATTTAGCTACTGTTTTAATAACAGCATAACAGCTTGAATGGTGATAAAGTGAGATGCCTGTAGATGAGCTACAGAGCACTGTTGCGCCTCCAGGCATGACATTCAGGAAGGGAAAACACGAGTGCGTCTTCACGTTAACAAACTCGCCTTCCCAGCGAAAGGTCAGCAACCGAGGGGAAGGTCCAGTTGTGGAGAAAAGGTCAGAGTTGCTTGGAGGGGGTTGTAAACGAAATGGCTGACATTGTGAACAAGTGAAATGCATTAGGACTGATGAGTGGTGACGGTGTAGTATGTGCCGTAGGCCGTGAATAATGGCATACTGTTAGTTCAATCTGGGTAACAGTGTTATAAAGGGACTGATATGATCTGTGTCACTGAGTTACAGTTTTTCTTAATCGCGTACAAAAATTATTGGGAACAATGTTGTCGATTTTCAAAACAGTGACCACATTACACAGAACTCTGTGGCCTTTTGCAAAACAGTAAATGCATTTTCAAAGTGTAGTTGCCTTCTCAAAACATAAATACATTCATCAAAACTATATTATACAATCAAAATTGCAATTACATTCATCAAAAGAACACGACTTCCTGCAAAAAGACTCAACCATAATTAGGCTCTCTTGAGTACAAGCAGAAAGTTACTATGTCAGTAGAATTATGGGCAATTACTCTCCTTTTATGCATATTTCACCAAACTATTTCATACACATACAATCTAATATTATCCCTGATGAAAAATGTAATAAAAAATAAGTACATTGTGTGCAGGATTCATTCATCGGTATCATCACAATCCGATTCCATGTATTCAATACATTGGTTGTGTGTGTGTGTGTGTGTGTTGTGCTGAGTCAGTGTAGTATGTGTGAGTGTATGGGTAGAGTCCAGTGAGTGTGCATAGAGCCAGTGCAAGAGAGTCCTTGCCCCCAAAAAGGGGGGTCAATGCAAATAGTCTGGGTAGCCATTTTATGAACTGTTCAGCAGTCTTATGGCTTAGGGGTAGAAGCTGTTCAGGAGATTTTTGGTCCCAACTTGGTGCCCCGGTACTGCTTGCCGTGCGGTAGCAGAGAGAACAGTCCATGACTTGGGTGGCTGGAGTGTTTGACACTGCCTGGTATAGAGGTCCTGGATGGCAGGGAGCTCAGCCCCAGTGATGTCCTGGGCCATATACACTACTCTCTGTAGCACCTTATGGTTGGATGCCAAGCAGTTGCCATACCAAGCAGTGATGCAGCCAGTCAAGATGCTGTCAATGGTAGATCTGGGAGCTTTTTGAGGATCTGAGATCCTATGTCAAATATATTTTGCCTGCTGAGGGGGAAGAGGCGTTGTCGTGTCCTATTAACGACTGTGTTGGTGTGTTTGGACCATGATACTGTAGATCCTAAGTGATGTGGTCACCGAGGAACTTGAAGCTCTCAAACCGCTCCACTACAGCCCCGTCGATGTGAATGGGGGCATGCTCGGCTCTCCGTTTCCTGTAGCCCCCGATCAGCTCTTTTGTCTTGCTGACTTTCAGGTAGATGTTATTGTCCTGGCACCACACTACCAGGTCTCTGACCTCCTCCCTCTCCTCGTCGGTGATCAGGCATTAAACCATCGCATCGTTGGCAAACTTAATGATGGGGAATCATGTCCAAATGTTATTTTGGGCATGATTCACTGATAGGATGATTTAGACTTTTGTGCAGTAGTATTTACTGACCAGAAACAGTGAACACAATTTCAAACATTTCTCTTCTGATCAAAACAATGTGTTTATATTCTGTGAATGAAACACTTAACAGTGAATTTTGTATTCATTGATAACATTTACACTGAGTGTACAAAACATTAAGGCCCCCTTCCTAATATTCTTTTGCCCTCAGAACAGCCTCAATTCATCGGGGAATGGACTCTACAAGGTTCCACAGGGATGCTGGTTCATGTTGACTCCAATGCGTGCCACAGTTGTGACAAGTTGGCTGGATGTCCTTTGGGTGGTGGACCATTATTGATACAAACGGGAAACTGTTGAGCATTGAAAAACCCAGCAGCGTTGCAGTTCTTGACACAAACCTGGCACCTACTACTATACCCCGTTCAAAGGCACTTAAATATTTAGTCTTTCCAATTCACCCTGTGAATGGCACACATGTACAGTCCATGTCTCAGTTGTTTCAAGGCTTAAAAATCCTTATTTAACCTATCTCCTGCTCTTCATCTACACTGATTGAAGTGGATTTAACAAGTGACATCAATAATGGATCATATCTTTCACCTGGATTCACCTGGTCAGTCTATGTCATGGAAAGAGCAGTCCATAATGTTTTGTACACTCAGTGTATGTACACTCAGTGTATGTTTAAAGTTTTGCAAAAGGTGGTCTAAGATATGCAAGTCAGGTACAAAGGCAAGGAAATGATCAGAAGTTCTGTAAGTGTATTTGGGCATTTGATTCTTGCTGATCTGCTGTAGATATGTTTCAACACAGATCCCAAAATTGCTTGTACGCCATTTAGAAACTGTAAACCCTTGGTGAGGCAAGATCAGAGGCGTCCCCCAAGGGTAGGTGCTAGGACCCATTGTGTTCCTTTTACATGTACCCACTTGGCCAGATCTCTTGACAGTGCAGTGTTCATTTCCATTGCTACATACACAACTTGTATTACTTTTATTATTATTATTTAAGCTGGATCCTGGCTAGACCATTTTTGCAGAAAAATCAAAAAACAAGGCATGTTATTCTTTTCAATTGGTAGCCTGCTGTGTGTCAAGGAAGGTTACACCAGAGTGTGTGTGTCAGAGAGGTTAGAGAAGTGCATATGTTAATGTGACATTCACACAGAAGCACACAGTCTCCCTTGACCTTTCTAAACCCTGGGCCTCATGTCTACCACAGTGTTTCTAAAGGTTATAAACAAAACTGGAACAAGCAGCCACTCATATTCTGTCAGAAACGGATAAAGCAACATCTTGGGTAAAATTAAGGAAAGGCTCATAGCTATTTTGAACACAAACTTTGCAATGTGTTCAGGTTATATGAGTCAGCTGCTTTGTCCTATGACAATGTAATCTGTCTTTTATATTTGACAATTATTTTTTCAATTCTGGCCTTGTCTTAGAAAGCAAGAGATAGCGTTTAAATAGGGAAAATATTTCATCATTGCTTCTGCTCTGAAAAAGTTTTGACAATGTGTTGCAATAGATTATAAAGTCATCTGTAAGTCTACAGTTAAGCAAATGTGTGATGGGTAATGGATTTGAAATCGAAGTCTCATCCTGCGGAAGACAATGTTGCTTCCTCCAAGGCTATGACTGATTGCATTTTGATAAGCAACATTAGACATGTGCCAACAACAGGGTTAGGCTCAATTCTATTTAAATTCCTGTTCATTCAGGAAGTACACTGAAATTCCTATTTTAATTCTCGTCAATGCTTTTAAATTAGGAAAATATCTAATTGGAATTTGGTGTACTTTCTGAATTGAGTGGAATTGAAATGGAATTGGCCCCAACCCTGTCCAACACACACATTCTTCCTCCCACACAGGCACACAGATCCAGACACCTACACACACACACAAACCTATTCCCCCTAAGCTCCTTTCTAGCTGTCAAACTGGTAAACAGTGCTTGAAGCTGTCAGTTCAGAATGTGTGTATCAGTCTGTATCGATCCATGTCTTCATGTTGTCGCATTCTATCTAACAGAGTGTTGTTCAGGGGCCTATAATGGTGGTTTGCATCCGTGCTGAGCAGAGCTGAGTGCTATGTCTGTCTAAATAGCCCAGTCTGATTCCTCTTATCGGCCCCTTTTGTTCAGATAAGTCCTACTCAGGTTGACGTGTGGAGCAGATGGGTGTCTGGGGGAACTCAAAGAGAGCTTAGCCGGAGCTACAGGTGTAGAATCTTAATTTGATTACTCTGTTGCAGGGGTAATCAAATTATAATCCACACATGAATTCACATCTCCTGTTGCTGCAGGATTATTTTCCTTATGTAGCAAAATGGCTCAAATTAAGATCTTACATCTCTTTTTACAACTACACTGGATGCAGGGAATTGACATTAAAGGTAAAAAATGTCTGGCTACTTGAAGAATAATGCAGGATGAATCAAACCTGCTGCTTTTGTCAAGGCTGTCAAACAGATTCCTACAATCCACTCACTGTCTTGGATAAAACTTGGTTTAGCCAGCCACTTCATCACTGCCCAAAACTCTCCTTCTCATTTCTCTTTCTTAGCAAATGTTGGCTGACCCTGGCTGCATCTGTGGCGGGGGCTCAATAGCTTCTGACAGGGTGTATGATTTCCTCAGAGCCACTCGGATACGCCCGAGCCCCTCTGGAGTGGGGGACAGGACCCAATGAGTGACGCCTCAGCGGCTTCCCATGCCTGGGGATGTGGGTCCCCCTACTCCCCTCCCCCTGTTCACCTCCGTCCACCCAACTGACTCTAACCACTTCTGAAGGACCCCATACGCTACCAGCCCTCGAGTGCACACGTTTCACTCAGGCATTTAGACGGACATCAAAACGCATTACTTCAGAAATCATGAGACGTGTGTGTGTGTGTGTGTGTGTGTGTGTGTGTGTGTGTGTGTGTGTGTGTGTGTGTGTGTGTGTGTGTGTGTGTGTGTGTGTGTGTGTGTGTGTGTGTGTGTGTGTGAGGCAGAGTGTGGAGATGAAGACATCTTCTGAATCAGAGGAACCTGTACAGTTCCTGAGTGGCAGAAAACAGAAGGTTTGTTATGTGTTTATCCTACCAGGGTTATTGAGTACAGCCTGTAGGGAGGTCAGGTAAAAGTAGGCTATAGTTATGATTAAAACAACCTATTGTATCAATCTCTATTTTCATCAACCTTCTGCCTGTCTGTCTGTCTGCTGGCATTTCTGTCTAGATTTACATTATTCAGGTTTAGAAAAATAGATACAGTATATTCCTTCTAAAACATATGTCCATACGTTTCCAAGTCACATTTACATAGGTTTTCTTGGGGTTAATAGCTACATTTCCCCAAAGTGATGCAGTTAGGTGTCATACACTCTCTCCCTTCCTCTCTTTCTGTCCATCATTTCTTTTTCCTCTAAATGAGGTTGAAATGCTACATGGCTCCTCAGGTCCAGAGCTAACATTGGGTAAATGTGGCCCTAATGACTTCACAGCAGTGATCTCAACACTTTAATGAGAGAGATCTCCTTCTCCGCCATGATCAAATTAGTCTAATTTAATTTTCGCTCTTGACCTCTATTTCTCCCCGCAAACAACAAAGCACAGGGGGGTTGTCCAAAGGCCCACAGAGAGAGACAGAGGAAATCAAAGAGAAAAGAGAGAGAGAGTAGGGAAAGATGCAGAGATAAAGATCAACTTTAATCAGATTAGAACTTTCTTGAAGATAGAAACGTTTCATAGTGACAACATTATCTACATTAAGATAGAGACGTTTCATAGTTTCAACATTATCTACATTAAGATAGAAACATTTCACAGTGGCAACATTATCTACATTAAGATAGAAATGTTTAATAGTGGCAACATTATCTACATTAAGATAGAAACATTTCATAGTGGCAACATTATCTACATAAAGATAGAAACGTTTCATAGTGGCAACAGTATCAACATTAAGATAGAAACGTTTCATAGTGTCAACATTATCTACATTAAGATAGAAACATTTCACAGTGGCAACAGTATCTACATCAAGATAGAAACGTTTCATAGTGGCAACAGTATCTACAATAAGATAGAAAAGTTTCATAGTGTCAACATTATCTACATTAAGATAGAAACATTTCACAGTGGCAACAGTATCTACATCAAGATAGAAACGTTTCATAGTGGCAACAGTATCTACAATAAGATAGAAATGTTTTATAGTGGCAACATTATCTACCTTTTTTTTTTAAATGCCTTCCTCTCCATCTTAAATAAACATGCCCCATTCAAGAAATTTAGAACCAGGAACAGATATAGCCCTTGGTTCTCTCCAGACCTGACTGCCCTTAACAAACACAAAAACATCCTGTGGCGTTCTGCATTCGCATCGAACAGCCCCCGTGATATGCAACTTTTCAGGGAAGTTAGAAACCAATATAAACAGGCAGTAAAAAAAGCCAAGGCTAGATTTTTCAAGCAGAAATTTGCTTCCTGCAAAACAAACTCAAAAAACTTCTGGGACACTGTAAATTCCATGGAGAATAAGAACACCTCCTCCCAGCTGCCCACTGCACTGAGGATAAGAAACTCTATCACCACCGATAAACCCACTATAATTGAGAATTTCAATAAGCATTTTTCTATGGCTGGCCATGCTTTCCACCTGGCTACCTCTACCGCAGTCAACAGCACTGCACCCCCCACAGCTATTCGCCCAAGCCTTCCCTATTTCTCCTTCTCCCAAATCCATTCAGCTGATGTTCTGAAAGAGCTGCAAAATCTGGACCCCTACAAATCAGCCGGGCTAGACAATCGGGACCCTTTCTTTCTAAAATGATCTGCCGGAATTGTTGCAACCCCTATTACTAGCCTGTTCAACCTCTCTTTCGTGTCGTCTGAGATTCCAAAAGATTGGAAAGCAGCTGCTGTCATCCCCCTCTTCAAAGGAGGGGACACTCTTGACCCAAACTGCTACAGACCTATATCTATCCTACCCTGCCTTTCTAAGGTCTTCGAAAGCCAAGTCAACAAACAGATTACCGACCATTTCGAATCCCACAGCACCTTCTCCGCTATGCAATCTGGTTTCAGAGCTGGTCATGGGTGCACCTCAGCCACGCTCAAGGTACTAAACGATATCGTAACCGCCATCGATAAGAAACAGTACTGTGCTGCCGTATTCATTGACCTGGCCAAAGCTTTCGACTCTGTCAATCACCACATCCTCATCGGCAGACTCAATAGCCTTGGTTTCTCAAATGATTGCCTCGCCTAGTTCACTAACTACTTCTCTGATAGAGTTCAGTGTGTCAAATCGGAGGGCCTGTTGTCAAGGGCCTCTGGTAGTCTCTATGGGGGTGCCACAGTGTTCAATTCTTGGGCCAACTCTTTTCTCTGTATACATCAATGATGTCGCTCTTGCTGCTGGTGAGTCTCTGATCCACCTCTACGCAGACGACACCATTCTGTATACTTCTGGCCCTTCTTTGGACACTGTGTTAACAACCCTCCAGAAGAGCTTCAATGCCATACAACTCTCCTTCCGTGGCCTCCAACTGCTCTTAAATACAAGTAAAACTAAATGCATGCTCTTCAACCGATCGCTGCCTGCACCTGCATCACTACTCTGGACGGCTCTGACTTAGAATATGTGGACAACTACAAATACCTAGGTGTCTGGTAAGACTGTAATTCTCCTTCCAGACTCACATCAAACATCTCCAATCCAAAGTTAAATCTAGAATTGGCTTCCTATTTCGCAACAAAGCATCCTTCACTCATGCTGCCAAACATACCCTTGTAAAACTGACCATCCTACCGATCCTCGACTTCGGCGATGTCATTTACAAAATAGCCTCCAATACCCTACTCAACAAACTGGATGCAGTCTATCACAGTGCCATCCGTTTTGTCACCAAAGCCTCATATACTACCCACCACTGCGACCGCACGCTCTCGTTGGCTGGCCCTCGCTTCATACTCGTCGCCAAACCCACTGGCTCCAGGTAATCTACAAGACCCTGCTAGGTAAAGTCCCCCCTTATCTCCGCTCACTGGTCACCATAGCAGCACCCACCTGTAGCACGCGCTCCAGCAGATATATCTCTCTGGTCACCCCCAAAGCCAATATCTCCTTTGGCCATCTCTCCTTCCAGTTCTCTGCTGCCAATGACTGGAACGAACTACAAAAATCTCTGAAACTGGAAACACTTATCTCCCTCACTAGCTTTAAGCACCAGCTGTCAGAGCAGCTCACAGATCACTGCACCTGTACATAGCCTATCTATAATTTAGCCCAAACAACTACCCCTTCCCCTCTTGTATTTATTTATTTATTTATTTATTTTGCTCCTTTGCACCCCATTATTTCTACTTTGCACTTTCTTCAACTACAAATCTACCATTCCAGTGTTTTACTTGCTATATTTTATTTACTTTGCCACCATGGCCTTTTTGCCTTTACCTCCCTTATCTCACCTCATTTGCTCACATTGTATATAGACTTATTTTTCTACTGTATTATTGACTGTATGTTTGTTTTACTCCATGTGTGACTCTGTGTTGTTGTATGTTGTTGAACTGCTTTGCTTTATCTTGGCCAGGTCGCAATTGTAAATGAGAACTTGTTCTCAACTTGCCTACCTGGTTAAATAAAGGTGAAATAAAAACATAAAAAATAAAATAAAAATTAAGATAGAAACGTTTCATAGTGACAACATTATCTACATTAAGATAGAAACGTTTCTTAGTGGCAACATTATCTACAATAAGATAGAAACGTTTCATAGTGTCAACATTATCTACATTAAGATAGAAACTTTTCATAGTGTCGCATTATCTACATTAAGATAGAAACGTTTCATAGTGTCAACATTGTCTACATTAAGATAGAAACGTTTCACAGTGGCAACATTATCTACATTAAGATAGAAACATTTCTTAGTGGCAACATTATCTACAATAAGATAGAAACGTTTCATAGTGTCAACATTATCTACATTAAGATAGAAACGTTTCACAGTGGCAACATTATCTACATTAAGATAGAAACATTTCTTAGTGGCAACATTATCTACAATAAGATAGAAACGTTTCATAGTGTCAACATTATCTACATTAAGATAGAAACGTTTCGTAGTGGCAACATTATCTACAATAAGATAGAAACGTTTCTTAGTGTCAACATTATCTACATTAAGATAGAAACGTTTCATAGTGTCAACATTATCTACATTAAGATAGAAACGTTTCACAGTGGCAACATTATCTACATTAAGATAGAAACGTTTCACAGTGGCAACATTATCTACAATAAGATAGAAATGTTTCATAGTGTCAACATTATCTACATTAAGATAGAAACGTTTCACAGTGGCAACATTATCTACATTAAGATAGAAACGTTTCTTAGTGGCAACATTATCTACAATAAGATAGAAACGTTTCATAGTGTCAACATTATCTACATTAAGATAGAAACGTTTCTTAGTGGCAACATTATCTACAATAAGATAGAAACGTTTCTTAGTGGCAACATTATCTACAATAAGATAGAAACGTTTCATAGTGTCAACATTATCTACATTAACATAGAAATGTTTCACAGTGGCAACATTATCTACATTAAGATAGAAACGTTTCACAGTGGCAACATTATCTACATTAAGATAGAAACGTTTCTTAGTGGCAACATTATCTACAATAAGATAGAAACGTTTCATAGTGGCAACATGATCTACATTAAGGACACACAGGCACATACACACATACAAACACACATACACATACACACACACAAACACACATACACACACATACAAACACACATACATGCACACGCACATTCTGTACACGCACGTACAGGAGCAAAATTGTGAAAGAGGAGTAGCAAACACACGTACACACATGCAAACTCACACACATATACAAACACACATACACACACATACAAACACACATACACACACATACACGCATACAAACACACATACACACACATACAAACAAACACACATACACGCATACAAACACACATACACACACATACAAACACACAGACAAACACACATACACACACATACAAACACACATACACACATACAAATACACATACAAACACACATACACATACAAACACACATACACACATACAAACACACATGCACATTCAAACACACATACACACATACACGCACAGACAAAGACACATACACACATACACGCATATACAAACATACATACACACATACAAACACACATACATACACACATACACACATACACACATGCAAACAAACACACATACATACATACAAACACACATACACACATACACTCACATACAAACACACATACAAACACACACACACCCACCCACACACAAACAAACACACATACATGCACACACACATGTTGTACACGCACATACAGGAGCAAAATAATGAAAGAGGAGTAGCAAACACACGTACACACATGCAAACACAAATACACACATATACAAACACACATACACACACATACACGCACATACAAACACACATACACATATACACGCACATACAAACACACATACACATATACACGCACATACAAACACACATACACACATACACACACATACAAACGCACATACAAACACACATACACACATACACGCACATACAAACACACATACACACATACACGCACATACAAACACACACACATACAAACACAAATAAACACACATAAAAACACACATACATACACAAATACACACATACACACATACAAACACACATACACACATACAAACACACATACACATATACAAACACACATACACACATACAAACACATATACACATATACAAACACACATACACACATACAAACACACATACACACATACAAACACACATACACGATTAGAAACACACATACACACATACAAACACACACACATACACACATACAAACACACATTGACAGATACAAATACACATACAAACATACACACATTTACGCGCATACAGGCATACACTTAATGGGTTAAGATAACAACATAGTCATTAAACAGCAACTAGAAGAACACATATGTCATACATATGGAGGTATATGTTTCTATAGACAGGCAACACAGTCAGTCCTGTCATTAGATGAGCTGCTTGCTTCAGGAGTGGATACCATGGCGACCACTTCATAACCAACCCTGTGACCGCGTTGTGACCGCGGCGTCACCAGCTAGGAAAACACAACACGTGTGTCTGGATCGGAAGCGACCGCCTTGCGTGCCGGTGTAACCACATCCAGAGGCCACATGTGCATTCTCAGAATGATGTCATCTATGGTGAGGAAGGATTCCCACCTCCTCCCTCTTCCTTTTTCCTGTCACTCTCACAACTCCTCATGTTGCACCTCTCCTCTTTCCCCATCCACTCTTGTTTTCCTCTCTCTCTCCATGTTGCACCTCTCATCTTTCCCCATCCTCTCTCATTTTCATCTCTCTCCATGTTGCGCCTCTCCTCTCTCCCCATCCTCTCTCATTTTCATCTCTCTCCATGTTGCGCCTCTCCTCTCTCCCCATCCTCTTTCATTTTCATCTCTCTCCATGTTGCGCCTCTCCTCTCTCCCCATCCTCTTTCATTTTCATCTCTCTCTCTATGTTGCGCCTCTCCTCTCTCCTTTTCATCTCTATCCCCATTATCTCTTATTTTCTTTTCTTCTTCTCCCCCCAGCCCTGCAGCGTATGTTACTCAATCAATCTCTTCTCTTCTTTCCCTGCTGCCCTCTCTCCTTTCCTTTTCCAATTATCTCCCTTTCCCTCTCTTTCCCTTTCCAATTAAGAGCTGACCACCTCCCAACCGTTCATCCCCATGGGATCTTGGTGAACTTTCATCTCTAGATGGAGGTGCATCTAACTGGAGGAGATTGAGCTTCCATCTGGCTATATGAGATCCACCCATGATGAGTTTTCAAAATCAGAACCTGCATGCTACTCCTCTTTCACAATTTTGCTCCCTTCTTCTCTGCCCTCCATCCCTATCGCCTTGCTCTTTTATTCCCTCTCTCCCTCTAACCATTTTCTCTTTATCTCCCTCCCTCCCTCTCACTCCCCTCCCCCCTTCCATTCTTAGAGGAAAAGGGTCATCAAACTGTGTGCCATCAAACATTATGCTTATCCATCCATATCACTGAGTGCATTAGTTCCCAGTAAACAGAGGCAACAGACCTTAAGAAAAAATAAAATGAAATTACGGCTGAATGATGAAATTGAACCATTTCCCTCTGTTTTTACCGCCTCTGCAACAGTCCCCTGGCTGCTAAAAATAAGCACAGCCTTTGCTGTAGGCTACCATTAACTAGAGACTAGAGGGAGGCAAAGGCAGGGTAAGGCAGTCTAACATATGTGTGGTTGCACTCCCCGCGTAAAAGCCCATATGTGATAATTACAAACACAAACCCGTTGGATCATAAATAATTTTATTACGCAAGTCTGTTGAGTCACTGCTGTGAGCTGGCGGGGAATGAGTTAATTGGCTTCTCTGAAAAAGAATAGATGTGATTGTGTTTGTTCGCGTTCATATGCAAACATCAGTAGACCTATACATCAGGAAATGCTATGAGGAACACGTTCAGTGTGTTGTCTTTTCTATATGCAAAATGTATGTGTTGTAGTTCTATGCTTTGGACAGAAAAAGTTAGACCTAGACCTACAGTCAGGTCCATAATTATTGGCACCCTTGACAAAGATGAGCAAAAAAATATTGTATAAAATAAATTATTCAAATACTGAGCTATATTGCATGCAATTGTATTATTTTCTACTACAAGAATTGCTCAGAGAAAGTTATTTTGTACAATAAGTCATATTAAACAAAAACAGGGATCAGAATGATTGGCACCCGTTTTCAGTACTCCAGCATCCTACCCGTGCGAGGGTAACGCCACTGAGCCTTTTTCTAAAATGTTTTATGAGATTGGGAGGGATCTTAGACCATTCCCCCATACAGAATCTTTCCAGATCTTTGGATCTTTTCAAACCATAGGTTGAAATGTAGATGTTTTTGTCAATTAATCATTTATTTGTGGATTTTGATGTGTGCTGATGTGCATGGCCAAAGAGGTCTACTTTCATGTCATGTGAACAGTGCTATGGTCAGATGATATGAAAATAGACATCTTTGGCCATGTGGGTTTGGCATTGAAAAACAGAAGCATATGCAGAACAGTACCTCATACCTACGGTAAAATATGGTGGTGGATCTTTGATGTTATGGGGCTATTTTGCTTCCACTGGTCCTGGGGCCCATATTAAGGTCAACGGAAGCATTACCTTAACCAAGTACCAGGACATTTTAGTCAAAAACCTGGTTGCCTCTGCTAGGAGGCTGACACTTGGCCAAAAGGGAATCGTCCAGCAAGACAATAACCCCAAGCACACTTTAAAATCCACAAAGAAAGTGTTAATTTTCTACAAAATCAAAATCAGTCTCCGAACTTTAACCCCATTGAAAACCTGTGGTTTGAATTGAAGAGGGCAGTCCATAAGAGGACATGATATCAAGGATCTGGAAAGATTCTATATGGAGGAATGGTCTAAGATCCTTCCCAAAGTGTTCTCCAATCTCTCTCTTTTTTTATACTCAGTGTCATTATCCTTGCAAGGGGAGGGTGCTAGAGTATTGAAAACAGGGATGCCAATAAATTTGACCCCTAAAACCTCTTTCTCTAAGCAATTGTATTAGTATAAATTAATATAATGTCCCAATTTTAGCATATAATATAGCTCAGCATTTGTATAATTTATTTGATACAATCTTTTTGCTCATCTTTATGATCTTTATCAAGGGTGTCAATAAATATGGACCTGCCTGTAGGCTACATATAGGATCAAAGGCAAGAGAAATAAATATACACATTGCTTTAAATTGCCTTCTTCAAATATCTATAAACACAGCACTTTTAGTCTAGGAAAATGTGCATGATATGACCACAGCCTATATGCAAACTATAATCTGACTCAATATTAGTTTCCTTGTTGAGATAACTGAAGGCATTTGCTCAGTCAGTGTCAAACCTTCCCATCCCAAACAAGAAGGAACAGAAGCAGAGACAAGCATGCTGATTAAAAAATAAAACGTTATTTTCAGCACAGTAAAAGCCTGACTTCTATGCTTATCCCCTCGACGCTGCCTTTATCTGCAGTTTTATATAGTCTACTCTGTGGTTGCGTTGTAGGAGGACGAGAGGCGGATGAAAACGTTTCAACCCGAGCTGTGACCGCATTGGAGGCTTTCATGACACCTGCTGGTGTATTACCCAACTATCCCCGGCCTTCCCCGCTGTGCTAGCATCTTCCCCGCGGAGAGCACTGCGTCTGTCCGCATCCATTGGACGGATCGACAGGCTAGTATATGAAATAAACCGCGGGAGAGCTTTGAAACAATGTTACAGAAGATTAAGTAGCATATGTCTCGCAGGTTAGATAAATTATCAATGAAAACGTGTGATTGCACCAACACTTCCCGTTTATCGATTTGTAGCCTACTTGTTTCTTGTTACACATCTGAGAAAACAAATTCCACAACTGTTTCAAAAGTCTAATCGAAAATACGCAATTCTTTGACTTTTTTTTACCCTCCTGGAATGTTGGTGTTGTTTCTTGTAAACCTCCATTAAGATGTATATAATCAATGATGTAATAGTAATCAAACATGATAATAAAGTGCTGATATAAAGTATAGGTCTACAGCATCACTAGCACACCCTGCTTAAGTCCCATGTCCAAGCAAGGCTCTTTTTGTCTCTCATATTTCCAAGGGCTCAGAAGCATGGGAACTAGAGGGAGAGACAGAGGGTACAAAGAAACGGGGAAACAAGAGACTATACAGTACTTGAATAGAATGAGAGGGGCAGAGAATTTTAATTTAAAAGAAAATCATTTTAAAGCTGGATTAAAGTATGCCTATACCATAGGAACTATTGACATATATGGGAGATGAAAGTTCACTGAGGCCCCATGGGTATTCTGGGTGACACTGAGGAGAATGCTTGACAGGGCATCATTATTCATATTGCTGCTATAACAAAGACAGTGGGCCGATATAATTTCTGGTGTTGCTTTCATTATTGTTTTTCAAGGTCTATTGTGGTCAGTTATAGATTCCAGGCTAATGTAAAAACTGTAACATGGACTGCCCCCAACTTGTGATCATTGTTGATTCATCATTCGAGACAGATTAATTGATTATTGTGATTATTCTCCTTCTCTGTCAGTGGCAACAGCTGGACAGTTGGTGGAAGAAGCCAATATAAGGTTAAGAATGAAGTCCCTAGAAGCTCGGTCCACATTCCATATGTGTTTAACTTCATTCCCTCTAAATGAAGGGCTTATCGGCCCTGTCTCTCTCTTTCAAACACAGACACAGACACACACAATACAGACTGTGCAGAGGGGGGGGGGGGGGGGGGTTAGCATGCATTATTATTTACTATTTGAGCATCTGTCTCTGTCTGTGCGGTCGGCTAAGGGGGCCTGGGGGCGGGGGTCCGCGGCTGAGCAAACACACAGGCAGGTTCCAGCTAGAATGTCAAACGCGTCCCTCCA
This sequence comes from Salmo trutta, assembly GCF_901001165.1. Classification (NCBI taxonomy): domain Eukaryota; kingdom Metazoa; phylum Chordata; class Actinopteri; order Salmoniformes; family Salmonidae; genus Salmo; species Salmo trutta. Next base: position 22,434,249 of record NC_042985.1, read on the forward strand.
TCACTGCAGCCATTGGTAGAAATGTCTGTTTCCAGTCTGTTGGCTAGGTGCATTTAGGTCGTTGGGCTCATAGCCTGCGTCCATGCCTTGGAGACAGCCGCGCTACGCGCTACACTGCTCCGCTATTTTCCCTGACCCTGTGTAGGCTCTCGCGCTCAGTTAAGCAAACACTAGACCCACTGATCGTCAGACGCTCTTCAACAAATCAGTGTGCGATTCTGCGAGAGCGAGTGCACATCGTAAACTATTCTTTCTCTGCACTCTATATCTCTCCAGGATGGATTTACCTTTAGCGGAGACAGCTACCTCGTATCCCGAGTGAGGGGAGTCTTATCAATTTCCAAGTTTCGTCTATTCCTGGAGTTTTGAGTGGTGAAGCAAGCGTGTTTTCCTCCCTTGATCCTCACTCCTTTTTCACCACCTTTGCTCGCATCAGCTGGAGCGAGAGCTGCCGCTTCACGATGGCAGGAGCGGGAATATTTCTGTGCATTCTGATGTTACAGTGTTTTATCTCCAGTGCGCTGTGCAACGCCGGATTCGCCTTCACGGAAGAGCCATCGGAGAGAGCTGGGAAGTCAGACGGGTATTGTAGTCGGATATTACGGGCTCAGGGCACTCGGAAGGAAGGCTACAACGAGTTTCGGCTCCGAGTCGAGGGGGACCCAGAAAATTATCAGCCTGGGAGCACTTACAGAGGTAGTGTATTCCGTCCTATTCCGCGCACATTGTCTGACACACAATAGGGTATTTTTTGCCTTTACTCTATTTCTCTTTTGTGTTCAACTCATGTGAAGACGCAGTGTTGTGGTCATTTATAACTAAGTGATAGCCTAGAAGTCAGAGCTGTGTTATGACAAGTCAAACTCTCTTGTGGAAAGAGGAGTTGTACACAGACCAGAATGCCCTCATACTGTATCTTCATAGGCGTCTGTTTATCGCTGAAATATTTGCAACTTGTGATGCTCTAACTTCATTTTGGTGACTCCACCTGCGAACTCATTGGTCATTATCGTTAACATTATGATTCATTGGTCTAACAAAAGTCCCATGTTGGCTCAATCACTCATCACGTCACAGTTTTATTCGAACACATTATCTCAGGGAAGCTATTGTATATCAATACTGTAATGATAATGACACGAATAATGACAGAAATTGCCAGTTGTGTCAGCAAGTGAAGAGCTAATTTCCCTTCTGATTGATATAGCCTATAAAGATCTCATTCCTATGAGGAACGAATCCAGGAGGGTTCGTGCTTTAGGATTTTGCATACCTTTATTAAACCTATCAATCTGTTTCCCATCAGTTTGTTTTCTTCACTGACTGTGTGTTTGTGATCCCCAGTGACACTGTATGCATCCAGTCCCGCTTACTTCAGAGGCTTCACCCTCATCGCTCTGAGGGAGGGCAGGGAAGGAGACAAAGAAGAGGACTATGCTGGCAATTTCCAGGTAAGACAACAAGGAGATTTGCAATTATGTCATTAAAATTATACAAAATGAAAATGTAGATATTACAACATGCATCTTTTATTTTCTTCTAAATGACCTTCAGTTATTCAGGTGAAAGTAGCATTCTATTTAGATGCAATCAGTCATTAGAAGCTAGCAGATTCATTACTTACTGTACAAACAACTGCAAATTCCAATAAAACTACATCACGTTTTGAAGTTCACTATCCTTGCTTTGTCTAACATGAATCTAGTAAATACATTTTGTAGGTCAGATTGCAGTATTTATTTAGTTTCATAGCACAAACGTTTGTTAGAACATTTCTCAGACTGGCTATGACCAGGTAGAGAGCAGGCCAGCCCAGGCAAGTGCAGGGGGGTTGTCTAGTAACATGGGCCTCAGAGGGAGACAATGTCTTCATAGCGGTCAACACAGCTAGCCGACAGCTAAATGTCTTTGAAAAAACAAGATTTCAGCTAATAGGGTGAAGTATCTAACAAAGTAACTACATTAAGGCATTCACTAATCATAAACTATTTACATTTAATAGAAATGTGGGTACATTTGTGGACAAAATTCCTACTTACTCAACTTTAATAAGTTTATCCACAGTGTAAGTCAATGACATTTTGAATATACTGTATTTCAAGTTTGCAGTGTAGGTTTTTATACCCTATTCATATTATGGAATCAGTCAGCCAGTCAGTCACTGGGGGCAAAGCAGTCCCAGCGAATAGGGAGGATGCAGTCATGTGATATACAGGTGCAAAAATCCTCTCTCCCAGAGCAGAGCAGAGCCAACACACTTAACCACACCTGGCAGAACACTTACATCAACACCATATGCTGCCTCTGGACACCCGTCTCCTGCACACTGCTGTGCCGGCTCTCACCCACTCCGCTGTGTGTGTGTGTGTGTGTGAGAGAGAGAGAGAGAACTCCCAACATAATCTGTTCCCCTCTCAGACCCCTCCTGCCAGAGTCGTTCTGTTTCACGCATCATCTTGGAGGAAGCGCGATTACTCTCACCTCGTTTCCTCTAATGCCTCTATTTACGGCCCCCTCTGTATTCCTTTGTGTGTGTGTGTGTGTGTGTGTGTGTGTGTGTGTGTGTGTGTGTGTGTGTGTGTGTGTGTGTGTGTGTGTGTGTGTGTGTGTGTGTGTGTGTGTGTGTGTGTGTGTGTGTGTGAAAAAGAGAGTGTGTGTGAAAATGGGAAAAGGAGCCTTGTGCCAGTCAGGGAGAGCCCAGGTGTGTGAAATTTGGCAATGCATGCATGTACGGTGCGCACACACACAAATCTGGCCAGGTTCAGTGCGAAGATCGTTCCCAGCCTACACAGACGGTTCCAACTGGACTGGAAAAGGGAGGGAGCGAGAGAGGAAGAAGGAGGGGTGGGGGAAGTGTTTTCACACTTAGATGTCAGGGGATATTGTAGGACATGTCCCCAGCTCTGATGAGGCCCTCCGGGTTCTAGTGTGGTGAGAGATGGGCTGGGGGAGACAGAGGTTTCAGGCCAAGAACACACAGCATGTGAATTGGCCAAGAAGATGTTGTTTATAGGTTTTATAACCAGATTGCTGGGCCAGAGGACTGATACTCCTCCCTTACAGACACTATTTTAAACAAACAATGTTATGAAGCCATTTGTTAAACTAGTCACGCACAACCTGACTGAAATCTTTTAGTGATATGAATAAATCAATGAATACTGAGCTCCTATAATGCTTCAGGAAAGAAAATCTTCTGACAAGGTGGAACCTCTGCAATGTATATTATATTTATGACCTTTATATAAATCATTTTCACACCTTGTAACAACTGTAAATGTAATAACTTTCTATTTGTAATAACTTGTAGAAAAAAACATTTTGTAATACCCCCGGTACATTTTATAATTTGCCGATAAACATAATAAAATGTTGAACGGTAAAAGTAATATTTTCTAACGCTAAATGTAATAAGTTATTCCATTCACCGGTGGTTATTACATTAACTGATTCTTAACAACTTTTTTTCATGAATAATGTAATAACTTCAACCAATCATGTAATAACAAACCAAAATATATTTTTTTTAATTTAGTACTTCAGTCATTTTGATGCACATACAGTACCAGCACCCACTGCCAATTACAACACTAACAAACTCATGCACATCATACAGGAATACTCATACATAGACACACTGACAAGCACACATTGAAATGTAGTCTCACACACACACACACACACACACACATGCACACACACACACTGATCAAAAAATATCTTAATGAATCTGTAGGCCCTGGTATTAAACATGTCATCTGCAATATTTCCCTGCAAACAATAATGAATCGTTAGGAGGTCACAAAATGGACGCCTAAAGTCACCAGGATGTTGTGTCATGGTCCCCTGAAGTTTTTTTTCGAGTGTCCAGTTGGTCCCTGGGATGTTCTTGGGACATTGTGTCATGGTCCCCTGAAGATTTTTTCTAGTTCCCAGTTTGACCCGGGAACGTCCCAAAGGACATTGTGTCATGGTCCCCTGGAGGTTCTGTCTAGTTCCCGGTTTGTCTCGAGGACGATTTCGGGACGTTGTGCCATGGTCCCCTGGAGGTTTTGTCTGGTTCCCAGTTTGTCTCAAGGACAATTTTGGGACGTTATGTCATGGTCTCCTGGAGGTTTTGTCTAGTGATCCATTATAGCGCTTTGTCTTTTGGCAATGCTAGTCACACACACACACACACACACACACACACACACACACACACACACACACACACACACACACACACACACACACACACACACAGTGCTTTTATCATACAGTGTTTCAACTTACATATTTTACACACATTGTGTATGTTTATTCATACAGTAATTATTATTATTATTATTATTATTTATATACATGTTCTCACCTGGGATTTAAACTCACAACCTCTTTGTTCACTGCATTACAATCTCCCTTCTATGCCACCATGTCTGTATCATTGACTGATTTCACATGTAATCCACATGTAATCCTATTCCTACTCTAAAAATACACTCTGTTTAAAATACACTCAAGAAAAACTATTGTATTTTTCGAGTCAGTTTTAAACAGAATAATATGCCCCACCAACATTAGACAACTTTACTAAAAACCCAAACTGAAATAAGTAAATTAAATCAATGAGAGAAGCTTAGGAGGTATTTTTTGAATCTTACACACAATGTATATATATATAGACTTTTTAATGATTATAATTTTTTTTCTACTCTATTATTGACTGTATGTTTGTTTATTCCATGTGTAACTCTGTGTTGTTGTATGTGTCGAACTGCTTTGCTTTATCTTGGCCAGGTCGCAGTTGTAAATGAGAACTTGTTCTCAACTAGGCTACCTGGTTTAAATAAAGGTGAAATAAATAAAAAATAGTCAGATTACCTGATAACTAAATGGCATGCTTTTGCTAAGTGCAGAGGTGTATTATAAGTCATGTATATGTAAGGGACTTCTGAAATTCTACAGACTTTGTGGCACAGCAGAAAGATCAGCATGTCCCAAATCTAGAGGTTGTGAGTTTAAATCCCAGGTGCGGTCATATTGAAAAGTCATTACTGAAGTTATCATGTCAAATGTAATCACATTGTCATTGATTAAAGATTTCCACACTGTTTTAGCTGAACAGCTTACCACTAACCTTAAAACACCCATATCATTTCATTACTTTACTTATAACGATTTGGGACACCTAGGACAATCACGTGACAAATGCCTCCAAGATTGTCCAGGGAAGCTTCAGAGCACCATGACACAACATCGCAAGAACGACCTAAAAACGTCCTCGGGGAAGAACCAGGACCAACTGGGAACTAGACAAAAGCTCCAGGGGACCATCACACATCCCAAGAACATCCTAAAAACTTTCTCGGGGATGTCCCTGGGACAAACCGAGAACTACACAAAACCATCAGGGGACCATAACACAATGTCCCAAGAACGTACTAAAAACGTACTTGGTGACGTCCCCAGGACAAACTGGGAACAGACAATACTTCCAGGGGACCATGACAGAACCCCCCAAGAATGTCCTAAAAACGTACGGGGATACCCTGTGACCATTTTCTTTTGAAAAAGGTCACCCAGAGAACTTTCCCTTGGGACACCACATAACGTACTAAGCACTACTAAAATTAACATCCTGAAAAGGTCATAAAAAGGTTCTGACATGGTCCTCAGTGACGTCCTGGAAACGTATAGGGAACTAGACAACGGTCCCCCAGAGAACGTTCCCTTGGGAACATCACTTGACGTCCTAAGAACAAGTAAAATGAAATTCCTAAGAACGCTCTAAAAAGGTCTTGACATGTCTCTCTGTGATGTCCTGGGAACTTACAGGAAACTAGACAAAAGTCTCCCAGAAAATGTTCCCTTGGGACCATCACGCGACGTTCTTAGAACGTTCTCAGAACATCAGAGCGATAACATCACACCGAAACCCTTAAGGGACATAATGGGAATGCCGCCGAATGTCTTTTAGGACGTCCCATGTTTGCTGGGTTACTGCTGTTCAACTTTCATCTTAACAAATGCATGTACAGTGGGGAGAACAAGTATTTGATACACTGCCGATTTAGCAGGTTTTCCTACTTACAAAGCATGTAGAGGTCTGTAATTTTTTATCATAGGTACACTTCAACTGTGAGAGACGGAATCTAAAACAAAAATCCAGAAAATCACATTGTATGATTTTTAAGTAATTAATTTGCATTTTATTGCATGACATAAGTATTTGATCACCTACCAACCAGTAAGAATTCCGGCTCTCACAGACCTGTTAGTTTTTCTTTAAGAAGCCCTCCTGTTCTCCACTCATTACCTGTATTAACTGCACCTGTTTGAACTCGTTACCTGTATAAAAGACACCTGTCCACACACTCAATCAAACAGACTCCAAACTCTCCACAATTGCCAAGACCAGAGAGCTGTGTAAGGACATCAGGGATAAAATTGTAGACCTGCACAAGGCTGGGATGGGCTACAGGACAATAGGCAAGCAGCTTGGTGAGAAGGCAACAACTGTTGGCACAATTATTAGAAAATGGAAGTTCAAGATGATGGTCAATCACCCTCGGTCTGGGGCTCCATGCAAGATCTCACCTCGTGGGGCATCAATGATCATGAGGAAGGTGAGGGATCAGCCCAGAACTACACGGTAGGACCTGGTCAATGACCTGAAGAGAGCTGGGCCCACAGTCTCAAAGAAAACCATTACTAACACACTACGCCGTCATGGATTAAAATCCTGCAGCGCACGCAAGGTCCCCCTGCTCAAGCCAGCGCATGTCCAGGCCCGTCTGAAGTTTGCCAATGACCATCTGGATGATCCAGAGGAGGAATGGCAGAAGGTCATGTGGTCTTATGAGACAAAAATAGAGCTTTTTGGTCTAAACTCCACTCGCCGTGTTTGGAGGAAGAAGAAGGATGAGTACAACCCCAAGAACATCATCCCAACCGTGAAGTAGGAGGTGGAAACATCATTCTTTGGGGATGCTTTTCTGCAAAGGGGACAGGGCGACGGCACCGTATTGAGGGGAGGATGGATGGGGCCATGTATCGCAAGATCTTGGCCAACAACATCCTTCCCTCAGTAAGAGCATTGAAGATGGGTTGTGGCTGGGTCTTCCAACATGACAACGACCCAAAACACCAGGGCAACTAAGGTGTGGCTCCGTTAGAAGCATCTCAAGGTCCTGGGGTGTCCTAGCCAGTCTCCAGACCTGAACCCAATAGAAAATCTTTGGAGGGAGCTGAAAGTCCGTATTGCCCAGCGACAGCCCCGAAACCTGAAGGATCTGGAGAAGGTCTGTATGGAGGAGTGGGCCAAAATCCATGCTGCAGTGTATGCAAACCTGGTCAAGAACTACAGGAATCGTATGATCTCTGTAATTGCAAACAAAGGTTTCTGTACCAAATATTAAGTTCTGCTTTTCTGATGTATCAAATACTTATGTCATGCAATAAAATGCTAATTAATTACTTAAAAATCATACAATGTGATTTTCTGGATTTTTGTTTTAGATTCCGTCTCTCACAGTTGAAGTGTACCTATGATAAAAATTACAGACATCTACATGCTTTGTAAGTAGGAATACCTGCAAAATCGGCAGTGTATCAAATACTTGTTCTCCCCACTGTATGTGCATGTATTCTGTTTTTTGCTGTTTATAGTGTGCAGATTCATAAATTCCTTGTCAATATATTCTGTCTGTATATTATGATTATCGTAATTATTCACCATTTCACCAAATCAAATTCCAGGTATATGTAAATGTACTTGAACAATATAACTTATTTATTTAATGCTTCATATTCTTACAGAGCTTGGACCTCAGCCCATCATAATATACGATTGTTTTATTCCATTCTCCAAACAATGTACAATTGAAGTCGGAAGTTTACATACACCTTAGCCAAATACATTTAAACTCAATTTTACACAATTCCTGACATTTAATCAGAGTAAAAATTCCCTCTCTTACGTCAGTTAAGATCACCACTTTATTTTAAGAATGTGAAATGTCAGAATAATAGTAGAGAGAATGATTTATTTCAGCTTTTATTTATTTAATCACATTCCCAGGGGGTCAGAAGCTTACATACACTCAATTATTATTTTGTAGCATTTCCTTTAAATTGTTTAACTTAGGTCAAACGTTTTGGGTAGCCTTCCACAAGCTTCCCACAATAAATTGGGTGAATTTTGTCCCATTCCTCCTGACAGAGCTGGTGTAACGGAGTCAGGTTTGTAGGCCTCCTTGCTTTCAAATGCTTTTTCAGTTCTGCCCACAAATGTTCTATAGGATTGAGGTCAGGGCTTTGTGATGGCCACTCCAATACCTGTTGTCCTTAAGCCATTTTGCAACAACTTTGGAAGTATGCTTGGCTCATTGTCCATTTGGAAGACCCATTTGCGACCAAGCTTTAACTTCCTGACTGATGTCTTGAGATTTTGCTTCAATATATCCACATCATTTTACTACCCCCATCATGCCAGCTATTTTGTGAAGTGCACCAGTCCCTCCTGCAGCAAAACACCCCCACAACATGATGCTGCCACCCCCGTGCTTCACGGTTAGGATGGTGTTCTTCGACTTGCAAGCCTCCCCCTTTTTCCTCCATACATAACGATGTCATTATGGGCCAACAGTTCTATTTTTGTTTCATCAGACCAGAGGACATTTCTCCAAAAAGTATGATCTTTGTCCCCATGTGCAGTTGCAAACCGTAGTCTGGCTTTTTTATGTCGGTTTTGGAGCAGTGGCGTCTTCCTTGCTGAGCGGCCTTTCGGGTTATGTCGATATAGGACTCGTTTCACTGTGGATATAGATACTTTTGTACCTGTTTCCTCCAGCATCTTCACAAGGTCCTTTGCTGTTGTTCTGGGATTGATTTGCACTTTTCACTCCAAAGTACATTCATCTCTAGGAGACAGAACGTGTCTCCTTCCTGAGCGGTATGACGGCTGCGTGGTCCCATGGTGTTTATACTTGCGTACTATTGTTTGCACAGATGAACGTGGTACCTTCAGGCGTTTGGAAATTGCTCCCAAGGATGAACCAGACTTGTGGAGGTTTGCATTTTTCTTTCTGAGGTCTTGGCTGATTTCTTTTGATTTTCCCATGATGTCAAGCAAAGAGGCACTGAGTTTGAAGGTAGGCCTTGAAATACATCCCCAGGTACACCTCCAATTGAGTCAAATGATGTCAATTAGCCTATCAGAAGCTTCTAAAGCCATGACATCATTTTCGGGAATTTTCCAAGTTGTTTAAAGGCACAGTCAACTTAGTGTATGTAAACGTCTGACCCACTGGAATTGTGATACAGTGAATTATAAGTGAAATAAACTGTCTGTAAACAATTGTTGGAAAAATTACTTGTGTCATGTACAAAGTAGATGTCCTAACTGACTTGCCAAAATTATAGTTTGTTAACAAGAAATTTGTAGAGTGGTTGAAAAACAAGTTTTAATGACTCCAACCTAAGTGTATGTAAACTTCCGACTTCCAACTTTATATAGCCTGTAATCATCGTTTACAGAACCGCTTTTGATACACTGCACCACACATTTCACCTCCTCACAGATAGTTATCAAGGTCACAGTACCATTTAGACAGACTGGTGTCTAACCTAGGTTTCCTGCAGGCCACAATACTGTGTTAACCTGCTAATCTTAAATGTAGGCATTAGCACAGGGACAAATCTTAGCTTACACAAATCTTTTGGTCTTAGACAAGTTTAATTAGACCTACATCACTTTTCAGTTGCTATCCCCTACTGCCTTGGTGGCCATGAGTAAGGCACTGCTACGGGCAAGGGCAAGGCTGACCGTGTTCTGCTCCAAGCCTGTTCTCTATTTGGTGTCATAGGGTTGGGTACGGTGACAACAAAAATACATATCTCCATTATACAATAGGCTTTTATTTTGAAATAAAATGTTGCCTGAATATGTGTGTTTGTGTGTTATTTTGTGTCTATGTATTCATGTGAGTGTGTGTTTATGCATATGTGTGTTTGTAATACAAGTTGAGTCTGTATGTGTGGATATATACCAGTATGTGTGTTTGTAACACAAGTTGAGTCTATGTGTGGATATATACCAGTATGTGTGTTTGTAATACAAGTTGAGTCTGTATGTGTGGATATATACCAGTATGTGTGTTTTGGCAAAACCGAAGGTGGTCATTCATCAACCTTCATAGCACATTAAACATCAGTCATGTAATCTTCACAACAAAAGTCATGTTTTCATTACAGTATTATAGTAGAAATATCTGGTTGGATTGAGCTTGATGGTTGCTGGTGCTACTGACTGGGTTAGTTCTGAATAGCACAAGACTTTGATAGCCTCTGCTGAGCTGAAGCCAAGGTGTTAGTTTGTGGAGCTAATGCAAGTCTTCAGGTTTCAGGCAAGTTTTCTCATCATGTTAATTTGACACCATTTGCCCTGGTGTCATCCAGATCTGCCATCCAGATTTGAAATCGTTTAAATACTTTGAGCGTTTGCTTGAGCCTGCCTGGAGTGCCAGAGTAATGGGGTTTGCACTTTTAGGACTCTTCCATGTCCATCAAAACAAGGGAAGTAATACATGAAGACATTGATGTTGGGATGTTATTACATCATCACTTGACGTTATTATGTTTTTAGACCTTTGAAAAGAAGAGTGCAGTTAGTTCAACACGTCTCCATTCACTGGTTAAGGATTAGTGGATGAAGGACAATATCAAAGTTCATCAATGTGAAGGAAACAGGAGGGTCGGGGAATACCTCTGTCCCTGATCCATCCCATCCAACTACTGCCAACCAACCTCGCCGTGAGACTCTCAGCTGTTCAGTCAATCGTCCCCTGCACCTTTTGCTTACCGACTTATCTCCCCTTTTCACCTCCCAAAGTTGCTTCTCTGTTTGCACACCAGTCTTGTATCCCTGTATTTTCATACCTTCCGTCTCTCACCATCCTCCTTTAGAGGAATATTATTCACTCTTCCACTCAACCTCACTCCTTACCACCTGGCAGAGGTAGTATACAGTGATCCAATCAGCAAGGGGTGAATGTATGTGTACAAGCCAGACCTCATAAATGAGAGCTTGTTACATTGGTTTTAAGAGCAGCCATAACTAGCAGAACTGGTAGCAGGCTCTTGTGAACCTGTTGGTTTCATTCCCTTTCCACATAAAGCTGAATGTTTTACAGTTGACCGTTTCTTGTGTTGAGGCAAGTTTTACAGTATAGCACTTCAGTTACTCACAGTTACTACTATGTCATGACCAAGCGCACAACCCCCGAAGAATGTAGGAAGGAAGGAAAAAAGAGGGTGTTTTTATAATTTGTTCCTTCTCCTGCCACATCTCATTACCCTCTTTGCTGCTGTACGGTTTTTATGTTTGGCTGTTTTATTTTTCCCTGCCATTGATCTCATGCTGTTGTTATTTAGTACCAGCCTTGAGGTTTCTCCTTATTCGAGGCGAGAGGGGTGGGTGAGGGGTTTGGTGGGTGGGTTAGTGGGCGCAGCACGGCGTGACAGAGCATCGTAAATGGCAGAGGGTGAAAAAGGGAAATGCTGTATCATCCAGTCAGCTCCAATCACTCAGCTCTACACACACTGACAGCGCTGCTATATCTGCTGTGGGATACGAGAGGTAAACTGAAATATCTGCTGTGGGGTACGAGGGGAAACTGAAATATCTGCTGTGGGATACGAGAGGTAAACTGAAATATCTGCTGTGGGATACGAGGGGTAAACTGAAATATCTGCTGTGGGATACGAGGGGTAAACTGAAATATCTGCTGTGGGATACGAGGGGTAAACTGAAATATCTGCTGTGGGATAAGAGGGGTAAACTGAAATATCTGCTGTGGGATACGAGAGGTAAACTGAAATATCTGCTGTGGGATACGAGAGGTAAACTGAAA